>NW_010191368.1:0-2570 GCF_000695765.1 Mesitornis unicolor
CTTGTGGCTCTTCTCTGAACACGCTCCATTTAAAACTGCTAATATGGCCTTTTGTGTTGGAGATGATCCACATGCTTGCTTTCTGAATGACCCAACCGGTGTAACCAGGTGGCATTCAGAAAAGTAATGCTTATTTTGTTTATGTTTGTCTGTGCATGTAGCTTTCTGAAAAACAGTCAGAGTCAGGGATTAATGCATTTGCACATTCTGGTTACAGTAGAAAAAGCACAAAGATTTCCAAACTCATCGTGTGCTACTGAAGCTTTGCAAGGCACTTTCCCATTAATGTTGGCTTTTTATCCTTCTACATTACAAAATATGTGCTGCCTTTGCCTACAGAATAATGGACTCAGGATTATGCCAGTATCATGACAATCTTGCATGTAGAGTAAAAATAGGTAGCCATCATTCTAGGATGAAGGAATGTTGACATTTCCAGAGAAATACAGAGTTGTGAGCTGGAGGCACGGCACACAGACATAACTTCTTTTTTCATCTTTTACCTTACCCACGCAGTTCCAGTGATGCATATAAAACAGGGACAGCTGATTCATCATCGAGGTCTTTATTGCAGTGCGTGTTTTATTGGCAACGCTAGATTAGAATGGAAGCCTTTGGGGTTTTTCAGTATTTTGCTTCAAGTCTTACACTTTTGATCATCTTGCATTAATAGAGAAGGAAGCAGGCCAGTGGAGCAGAATAGCCCTTAAATCTGTTTCTTTTAATTAACATCAGGTCTAATGTCTTGAAAATATTTAAGCCTAGTAAGGTAAGCTTAAGAATACTTCTCATGTTGGTTTCTCATTTGTATTACAAGATGTCAGAGATTGAGAGAGTGAAGTAAGAAGAGCATAATCAGTGGTAATAAGGTGACGTATCTGCAGGGATACCTGAAATAGAGGTTAAGGGACGGGAAAGGGAAAGGAAACTATGAGAGACTTGAAAAGCAGTCTTTTTTCTGGGTAATATTCTTAAATAGTAGGGTTATTGTGCAACGAAACTTAATGATTTCTCAAGGTTGATCTAATAGCCTTGTCCAAGCCTCAACCCCAGTAATTTTATTACTGGATTTTCCTAAAGACTTAAATGCTTTAAAGTGATAGAGGTTGTGTTTTCTAGTGCTTACTGCAATTCTTAACGTCTTTGTTGGAGGATGACTGAAGCAGGAATTTCCCAGGTTTTCTATTGTTTATTTAATGCTTTTAGTGCCTCTCAACTGGTAATTTATACATTTCCTTCGGATAAGAATGAGCTGAATTTTGAGCAGAGCGTTTGATTTGGTTTTGCAGCCTGATTCTCCTGAATACAAAGCTGCCTGCAAATTATGGGAGTTGTATTTGCGCACAAAAAATGAATTTGTTCAGAAAGGTGATGCCGAGGAGGACGATGAAGATGAGGACGGACATGACAGTCAAGGCGCAAATTCTGAATTGGTAAGTGTGGGCCTGACAGCTGCAGCTGGAGGAGGCCATGGCTGTATATGGCTTCCTCTCCCTCTGAGAGGGAGACTGGCCTGGCCCAAGAAGTATTTATTATACAAGTTTATTAGTTAATAATTTTGCAGCATCGTATGTATCACTTTTGCCTAGAAAAAGAAAAAAAAGTTATGAGGTTTTCTGATATGGATAAAACGTGGCCCCGATTTAGTTAAAACTAATATGATGTGTGCTTGATACCTTGCCAACATTGAGGCTTGATGAAAGCAAACTTCATGTCTAATGACATCATTTTCCAGCATGTGTCCCATCAGTGCAGCTGTTCCTGGAGTGTTTAATAAGCCAGATCCAGGGACTGCAGGGGGCACGGCTTGAGGGGGTGTTTTGAGTCTGAGCTGTTGGGGGAAGTGGGGGGGTTTTGTGGGCCTGGGCTGTTAGGAGAGGGGTTTGGGGGGGCTTGGGCGGTTAGTTTGAGGGGGTATTGGGGGTTGGGGCTGTCATGAGGGTGGTTTGAGGGGGTATTGAGTTTGGGGCTCTAGGGGGGGTCTCTGAGGAGGTATTGGGGGGCTAGTGGTGTTTAGAGGCGGGGTTGAGGGGCTATTGAGGCCTGTGGGGGGACTGAAGAAAAAAGTGTTCAGCCAACAGTTTCATCAAATGGTGGGCTGAGGGATAAACCAGCTCTAGCTCCATCAGCAGACATGGACAGCAAAACTGTGGAAGATATTGATGAAGCTTTGTGCATAGCTATTTTCAATTTCAGCCACCTACGTGATGCTGATGAGATGCTGAAATACTTGGAACTGAAAGTGAAGCTATAGAAGCTGCAGAGAGAACATTTGATGAGCTTAATACTGCTCTCCTCACAAGCCTCCCGGCAACCATCCTAGGAGGACAACTTTAACCCCAAACCCGGGCAGATGGAGCTCGCTTAGCCCTGTAAGGCCATCCATCTCAGAGAAGGACACTCTAACTAAACCTGCGTCCCGAGGACTTCACCGTCACCGTCCAAGCTCTCTAGGCCCTGGCTGATGAACCTTAGGAGTAAAGGGTGGGACCAGTTTCACGCACGCTGTGCCTCACCTAACAAATCATTGTGCAGGCTGGAAGGATACACCCACATTTGTAAAGTCCTGC
>NW_010191369.1:0-5132 GCF_000695765.1 Mesitornis unicolor
GGTGCCTCAGGGGTGCGCGATCCGAGGGCCCCTCGCCTTGTCACCGGTACCCCGTGTCTTAAACACCCCCAGACATCCCCGCCCGTGCTCTCTCCGACTTCGCCTCGACTAAAACTTCACCCCTTCACCTGAGCGAAATTTCCATGCCCCGCCAGGGCAAGGGGGCTGTGCCTCAGCTCCAGGGGAAGAAGCTGGGGAAGAGAACAAGGCCGCAGCGAAAATCCATGCTGAAATTTGTGCCTTACTCTGTGCTGAGGAGGGGTCAGCGGGTTGAAGGACCAAAGCAGAGTCAGCTATGCTGTCATGAATTAATCCCTAGGAAAGTTGTAAGGCAATTTTATAAATACCAACAAGTTGCTGGAATTAGGCAGTGTTTGCCTGGTGGTTTTAAAGGACCTTGGGCTTGCCAAGCTCGTAATCGAGTGAGACGAAGTGCTCGAGTTCGCTTCAGCGCTGCAGGAATGGTGAACATGGTGCCAGGTTTATTTAGGAGGGAGCTTCCTGGGAAGTTAACAAGGTTGGGTCCTGCCTGTCAGAAGTTAGAGATGCCGCAGCGTTTTCTGTCCACAGCTTTCCCCCACCAGCCCCAAAAGGTGGAAATAGCCACAGCATCCATAGTGAGAAGTGTGAATTTATATGAGAAAGCAAGGAAGCTCACATGTCTTTCATTTCCTGCAGTTTCCTGTGTTGCTGAATCTGCTGGGTTTAACGTACTTTCTCATCTACAGCAGTGTTGTTGCAGACCCATAGCTGATTGACAGCAAGCTGAGAGGAGGAAAGATTTCTGTGAGCTCTTGCTGCATTCTCCTTGTATTTTCTTACCGTAAAAACACGTGAAATGGAGCTAGGCTAATGGGTTAAAATGCTAATGGTTCAAAACCAAGATGCGTTGGAAGGAAGATGCATTTTTTTGCTCCTTTTATCTGTTAATCCCTGGAGGATACAGTTGGACTCAATGATCTTAAAGGTCTTTTCCCACCTAAATATAGCTAGGAACTCAGAGAGAATATTAAATATAAAGAAACCTCAATACAAACCTGGATTAAAGAGTTACAAGGCTGTTACAATTGAAACTGATATTAAAAATCTTGCCCAAATTTTCGCCTCTTGAGAAGTCACTGCAGAGCAGAGTAAAAGCTGTTCAACAGCCTCAGCTTTATTCCAACCTGCTTAGCAAGTGACAAAATCATCAGACAAACATAGCATACATTAACATGTGTAAATGCTGCCCATCGGTCCTAGTCTGAATAATGCTAATGTCGTGTTGAGCTGAGTAGAGGAGAGGAGAAGGCTCTGCCAGGCTGCTGCTTTGTGAGTGAGGGTTTTGCCTGCCTAAGCATCTCCCCATCCTTGCCAAGGAGCAGAGCACCGCTGGCAGTGCCGCGGGCCGTGTTGTGAGCCTTCTGGGGCTGTTGACAACCAAGACCTCCCTTTGGAGGATTATGACAGCAGACTGAGTCCATTAATTCATTGCAGTGGCCAGAGGGCACAGGCCGTGTTGAGTCACAAGGATGTAGCTCTGTTTCTTCAGCCTTGGCTGAGGGAGAAAAAAAAATAGTGACAAAGCAGTGGCAAAAAGTGACCATTAAATATGAGAGCTGACAGGGTGTGGCCCTCAACCATGACATCTGGGGTCTTCGTTGCGTGAGAAATTTGCATCATAGAAACAGAATATCCTGAGTTGGAAGGAACCCACAAGGATCTTTGAGTCCAACCTCTGTTGGACTGTCAAGAGCTTTGCTAAAGTCCAAAAAACTCCACATCCATTGCCTTCAATTCGTCCACTAGGCAGATTGGTGTAGAAGGAAATTAAGTCAGTACAGCATGAAGAATCTGCTAAGAACATTTCTGGGGAAATGAGATTCTGCAGTGTGAATTTTTTTTAAATAATTTCCATTTATTCAAAGCTGTCAAACCATCAGTCCTCATGCTGTAATTTTGGGGAGAATGTGTATGGCCACAAAATCCTGCTATAAGCTCAAAACTTTGTTCAGGCACAAATCAAACTGGAGAGGAGCACTGGCTACGTGTAAAATCGCTTCTCATGCTCCTTTAAATACTCACCCAGCTCGCTTGTTTTTTGTAGTAGGAATGTCGCTGCTTAGGAAACAGAAGTGGTTGTGGCAAACACCTCTTCCTGGACTTCTCCTGCCAGAAGTGTCCCAGACCATCTCCCAGCGTGTGCTGGAGCGTCTGACCTATTGATCCTGGGTTTCTCACTTGAAAAGTGCTGATTTGCAGAGGATTCAAGCCCCTAGCATCAATCCTAATTGTGGGTGCTCCTGAAAATCAGCCTCCAGGCCTCTCCAAATTAGACACCCAGAGGCAAGTGCTCCTTCTAGAAAAGTTGCCTGAGCGAGGCCTTTCCCAGAGACGCTTTGCCCATGAGCAGAATGGCAAGAACTGAAGCTGAGTAGCTCCTGACCACCTTGGGTGAGCTCATCCTTCTCATTCCCTGCTCTTCCCAGCCCCATGCTTCCATCACCCGCACGCTGTACGAGCCCTCAGGAGCCACCACCCCTCTCCTCACCCAGCTCTAAGGAAGATGGTAGGCGAGTTTGACAGGCAGCATTAAATCAAGTTTTGGAGGCTGCCTGGAGCACACTTTGGTCTCGGCATGAAATGAGGCCCCAGCTGTCACCCTAGGAGTGGTCCTTGAAGAACAAGCCCATCCGTATGTGCCTGACAGCCCTGCGAGGAACACGTCAGTGATCATGAGAAGGTTGTTGCTTTGCTGTGGTTCACTGCAGACTGCTCAGCTGTTGGAATAATTTCTAAGCGCCCTTGGAAACATGGTTTCATACAAGCCTGGGGAGAGGTCCAACTCTGAGGCAGCTCAAACTGGAGATTCCCAAACTACAACCCCCTAAAAATGACTTGGCATCAGGGTTTGAGTAATTTCTTACAGGAGGGCTGATCAGAGCTTGTGGCACTCCGAAGTGGCAGCATCTGCTTGAGGTCATTCTGGCTGGTGGATGCTCCACAACCCATGGCCTGGGCAGCTGCAGTGGCCTTGATACCATCTGAGAGAAGAGTGATCAGTTATTCTGTGCTGATGATCCACAGGGCCTCCTCAGGACACTCCTCTGAGACCAGCAGTTAAAAACTGATACCACAAAGTGCTCCAGAATCCATATGCACCCCTTTAATTAAAAAAGCAGTAAATGGGGGAAAAGGAACATCTTTCCAAAGCTGGAGCACATGGGTAATGTAACCGTGACACAGACACCCTCCCACGGGCTGCGGCTCCTGCAAGAAAAGCAAGTAACTGCTGAGCATAAGCACGTCCGTGAGAGAGGGGGATGTTTTAAGCGCTGACACAGATTTGGCTGACAAACGTGGTGCTGGCACGCTGTCGCCTTTGAAATAGCAAACATGCTGCTGCAAAACGCGCTCTGCGGTGCCGTGTCTGTCCCTGTGTGCTGGGAGAGCGACTCCTGGGGAGTTCACCCCATGAAGCAGTGCGGTTCCTGCACCAGGGCTGGGGAGACGTTAGGTCTCAGAGGGAAAAGTTGAGTCCCCTGCCTCCTTTCAAACAGCTGGCTCTTGTGGCGGTTGTCTTACTCCTACTGTCAAAAAAACCCAAAAACAAGCAGGATGCAAACTGCAGTTAATATTTTCAATGCTGTCCAAAAAACAAGATTTTTTGGTAAGTTTATTCCAGTTAAAATTGCAGTCCTGCAATTCCAAGTGATCTGGTGGTGTCCATGGGGCAGCGGTACTTGGCGATGCTGCATAGACCCGTTCAGAGCAAGGGGCAGGGCAACAGATTCCTGTTTGTTTTGTTTTGTTTTTCCCAAGTGTTCTTAAATCCAGATAAATAATTATTATTCTTTGCAGTTCCAAGAGTGGAGTCATTTTGTCCTGAGCTGCGGCTTCCTGCCTGCCCTGACGGAAGGCTGCTCTCCTGCTCTGATCTGTCTACAGCCAAGCTGTAGCTCATCTTGGAAGGTGGCGATGTGCTGCAGGGATGGGGGTAGGTTTCGGCAGGGCGAGGAGGACACCCATGTAGGTGAGTGAACTGAATTTGTGACTTTGGCTTTGGCCACTGGAGCACTGGGCTGGTTTTATTTCCAGGAGTTATTCAGGGGAAAAAGAAACCAAACCAAATATATCAGATGTCACTTTCTGCCTCTGTGGTGCTCTTGCCCACAGTTGGGGCTCACATCCCACATCTCTTGCTGCCTACAGCTGATGGTGTGATGCAGTGCTTTGGAAGAAACACTGCTTCCCTCCTGAGGCTTGTCCAGCCCTGAAAGCAAGGTGGAGGAAGGCTAAGCTAGCAGTGCTGCAGCAAAGTGTCTCCTGGTTACCTTCTTCCTGCTACCCTATCTGCAGTTAAAACCCCATCCAAAAGTAGTTATGTTGAGGCGGTGTCCCATCTGGGCCACACCACGCACCACGCAAGCCCTGCATGTCTATTCTGCCTGAGACAGCCTAAAAAAGCTCTGCTCCAGTGAGGAAAGAGGACATGGAGGCTGTAACCTGCTGCAACTTGCTCAGAAACCCTGGAAAGTGCTGATGGATGGACCCAGGGCACCGTCAATCCCCAGTGCTGGCACTGCCCATGCAATCACTGCCTGCTCCGGCACAAGTGGTAGTGGCATGGAGGTCCCTGCTTCTGCTGCTTTAACCTGTTCCCCTCCTAGGACCATAAGGGCCACTATGATGATTAAGGGATTGGAGCTGTTGTCACGTAAGAAGAGGCTGAGAGAGCTGGGACTGTTTAGCTTGAAAAAATGAAGGCTGGGGAAGTTCTTACCTACCTCTATTGATACCTGGTGTGGAGTAAAGAAGGCAGAGGCAAGAGCTCCTCAGTGGTGCCCAGTGAAAGACCAAGGACCAAACTGCAACTGAAATACAGAGATTCAAGTCAAACTTCAGAAAAGCTTTTTCTGTGAGGGTGATCAAGCGCTGGCACAGGTTGTCCAGGGCCATTCTGGCATCTCCATCCTTGGAGATGCTCAAAACCCAACCAGATGTGGTCCTGAGCTTTAGAAACCCCTGCTGTGAGCAGTGGAGAAGGGATAAGCACTTCCAACGGTCCCTTCCCACCTCAACTATTTTGTGAGTCTTTGATCCGTTTCTACCATCTTCTACAGAAAAGATCACAGAATCACAGAACGTTAGGG
>NW_010191370.1:0-9283 GCF_000695765.1 Mesitornis unicolor
CCATCTGAGCGATTCTGTGATTCTGTGATTCCTAATATTAAGGCCAAAGATAATGGGCAAATGATTTTCTGATGTTTTTTATTATTATAATTTACTATTACTACTTAACCTCTCTACTGCCAATGACAAAAATTTTGCAATGTTCAGAAAATGGATAAATAAAGCCAACATCTGTTGGTTTGTGATGTGCAGTTGTACCTCAGAAGAAGCTCCATTTGCTGTTTTTACTTGGAGAATTCTCTGGGAAGTTGTTTGACAGGAGACAAGTATCAAGATGCTGAAAACACAGTGATGTCTTCTCACACCAAGCTGAACAACAGAGATAGGTGGTCACACCAGAGGGAACAGCAGTGGGAGTATTTTTGTATAGAATAGTTTCATTAGTGTCTGAGATGTTTGGGGTGCACTTTGCAAAGCAGCGTGAACTTTATCAACATCTATCACAACAAATAAGTGAGCACATACTCCAATAAAGCTGAAAGGCAGTTGGCTTTGTTGTATGTTGGATCTTGCCTCCTGAGTAACAAAGAGAGATGTATGAGGGAAAGGCCTGCAGTATAGTACAAGACTGAACAAATCTCATTGAAAAAACTTGTCTCCTTGTGGGAGAGAGGTTTTTAACTTCAGATGTTACCAGTTAGCCCTGGCTGTGTGAAATCACAAGCACTTCTAAATTATGAATTCTCCTATTCATGACTCCTCTCTGTCCTTGCCTTTTCGTTATCTGCACCCCAGAGCCAGGGAGAGAGTAAGTGAAACCAGAATATTTCCTCTGTCAGCATGGCAGAAGGGCTGTAAGGAAGAAGGGCATTCTTGCAATTTTGCATGAACAAAACACCCTATAGTGTTTAATCTTTTATATACTTGATTAGGCTACATGAGAGTTTCTGCTAGTAAATGAAGCTTCTTTCTTTCTTTCTTTCTTTCTTTCTTTCTTTCTTTCTTTTGGGAGATACTAATGCTTCTGTAGAGAAAATGGAAGCAGTACACCACCTTGCACTCTCTGTAGTACACAGGAAGTACTACGTCCCATTCTGAGAGGCTGCCTACACTGCTTGAATGCCTCCTTTATACAAACAGTCACATTAATAAAGAATGTCTCCCCTTTTAACCACCCTGAAGCTGGTTTCTCATCTGGGAGGTTATAAATTATTTTTAGAGGTTAATTGTTATGCAAATCTGCTCATCATGGGGCTCCAGCATCTAGAGAAATGAGAAAACATTCCCTTCCCCAGTGGCAGAGGCTCATACAGGACACCTTCTCATTTCTAAAACCATTTGAAAAGGATTATGTGCCATATGTTTTCTCAAACATATCGCACACTAAATGTAAGAAACCTATATTAACACGGTGTTAAGGTTGCACAATTACAACATAATTGTATATTAATGTGTCTGTTTTGTGTATCCATATATTTCATAGTATTCATTACAAAACGTAGTGCCCAATCCTGTAAATTCTGCTCAGACAATTATTACATAGACAAGTATCCTCTCTGACATCTGCAAGCAAGCTTTGCATAATAAAACCACAAACAATGTATAGATTTTAAGTACATATTTAACTAGAAAAAAGGGGATAGCAAACATTATAGGGCAGGTGATGAAGACAAAAGTATTTTGCAATGAGATTTTTTTTTAACCTAAGAGCAAACAGGAAAAAATGATATTTTCTTAATTATTTCTCATTTCTTGTACTGTGAGATTCAACTCACATTGTTACTTTCACTTACCATGTAAGCTAGTACAGCACTGTGGAACTGCAGCTTACAGAATCTTTGTGATGGAGAAAACTGAGACTGCACATGGCCCATCATCTTTGCTAGGTCTTGCATGAGGTGAAAAAAGGTCACATTTCCATCAGATAGGGGACACGATAAAGAGTAGAAGGACAACAGTAACTCAGATTAAGGAAAATGACATTACAGCAGTTATTGGTACTACTTTGTGCTGCTTGTTCCTTCTAGCATATATAGATATACCCGTAGATCGTTTTAACAGTAGGAATAATAACTCTGGCAGTGGATTGTCTGAAATTTGAGTAATAAGTCTCTAAATTGGAAGTTAATGTTCAGACCCCAGAACTATATTTCTTTAAATACAGGGAAACATAACTAGGTTAGGAACACAGATCAAAAGATTTCAGCCATAGTCATAAACAAACAGAAGGTCATTCTGAGGCAGATGCGTGTTATTAGTTTACACAGCACTGATTTATTGAAGTACCTTGGAAATATGAAGAAAAAAATATCACCAGATAAACCTCATCACTTAAAGTGGTGAAAGGTGATGTTTTCATTCAACATCAGATAATTATTAGCTTTTTTCCAAATTTTCACCAGGAAAAAGGTCAAATAATCCATAAGTTTCAAGTAATAATGACTATAACTTTTGGCAAAAATATCGTACATTCTAATATTAATGACTGTACTATATTTTTTTCCAAAAGCATCTGCAAATTGCTTTGAAGACTCAATTTGTTCCTACTCCATCCTGTTCCAAAATCCAGTGCCTTGGAGGGAAAAATTATTATCGTTTTGTTGATGCTGTGGGAAAACCTCTACCTTTTAAAGCCCTCTCTTAACAGACCAAAAATCCTACTTCTAGGACACTTTGAAGCCTTGAATTCCGCTTTAAATACACTCCCTCCAGTCAGAGTAGTTGTTGCATTTGGGAGTCTAAGTTCCTTTTAAAGGAATGAACACTATAATACTTGGTAGGGTCCAAAAAGGAGTTTCCCAAAAAAGAGAGTTACCTAGAAAAACCAAGTAGCAGCTTTTCAAAATGTGGTCCATAATTAACAACTTTTAAATTTATATTTTAAGCCTGCAATTTATTTAACAGTAGATTCTGACAGCTACCTTATTTTGAACTCATTCAGTGAAGAAGTATTAAGAGGAATAATTTTTATTTAAAAGAAAATTTGCTTATTCTTTTATTATGTGTGCAAGTTGACATTTAAATGGTGTTTGGGAGCAGTAGGGCGCAGAGAAAATAAATAGTTCCTGGTTCTTCTCAATTACTTTGAGAAAGATTAGTTGTCCTCTGAATCACATTAAGCCAATGAAATAAAGGTGGTATTTCAATATGACTTGGGCACATCCTGAGAACAACATGAATTTGAATGAGAAGAAATGACAAGTGAAGCAGTACTATGGAGGTGACCACAGATGAAGGGTCCTTAGAACCAGCGTCTTATTCTATAAGAAGAAATAAAAGTACTTGAACTTAACATCTGGATCTTATTTCACAAATTCCTCAGGAGGAGGGTCAACAAAAGCAATGGTAGCTGCCCTAGCACAAGTGGATCAACAGAAGGAGACTGGGCTACTTTCAATATATTTTTATAAAATTCACTGAAATGGATGAATGCTATAGAAGGATATAAATTTGAGGGGGAGAAGCTGGACAGTGTCCCCTATAAAAATGAATACAATGCATTTACCTCTAAGAACTGAGTCCTAGGGTATCTGATTTAGTATTCCCAAGTGCAAGTCTGAACTCCCTGTGAAGTTGCCAGAGATCCATACAGCTGTGGGAATCAACCCCTATAGATCACACCAAGGTCCATACAGAAAGTGGTTTCTGCTAAAGCTGCAGCTGCCTATTGTTATCGGGACAGGCAATGAATTCCTTAATGTGTGTCCTGTTAATAATTTCTATGCTACATACCCTTCCTGTCTATGACTTTGCACTATGGCGGATGAGAGCTTTTTGTTGTACAAGAGTCAGGAAATTCTCTTCAAGTTCTTGTACCAACAGTAACTTTGTTTTTTTACATGCATGAAGATGTTATCTTATGCTGTGATACAGCATTAGTCAGTAAATGTGCTGAAACTGAACTCCCCATGATGCAAAATGAAAAAATGGCTATTCATTGAGCATTTTCCACAACATCCCTTTAATTTTGGAAATTGCATGCAGCTTCCTTGATGTCCTTCTCTCTTTGTGATTGCCTGAGTTGACCTTTAAGCATGTTGCAGAACTCTATTTTCCACCAATTTTTTGTTGTTTTATGAGGGACAGGAGCAATTACAAGTGCAGGTAGGTTTAGCTGTAGAAATTTTTGAATTGCAATAGGAGAGCTTTGATATCATTAGTATTTTAGATTAAGCCAAGAGCATCTTCAGCGACCAACTGATCTTCTCACTTTCAACAGATCGAGGTAAATAATTTAAAAACTGAGCTCAATGTTTGAAGATGTATCTCCAGTATGAGTTTTAGTTAATGTGGGAACATTAAATATGGTTTTGCTGAATTTGTGCATGTAAACAATTTGAACACTGTTTGGTGCAACTTTAGATCAAATGGATTGCCTATAAGTCTAAAAGTAGAAGCAGAGAAAAAAATATTAAATATCTAGCAAGAAAAATTATATATATATGTTTATATATATGCATAGGCAAAAGCTTTGGGTGGGTTGCATCTACCAGCAGTCAGTTTTCTTTTAGGCAAAACCTTTTTGTCAGGTGATTTCTTTATCAGAACAATTTTTGTGACTTCTTACTCTAAATTCTATTCTTCAATCAGTAAAGTTGACAAGTACAAATATTTCCCTTCATTGCTAATTTAGCACTTTTCTCTAGCATTCTGCATGCCAAGTAGAATTGTAGATTTCCCTTATAAATATACTTTAGATTATACAAGTTAGCGAGGGGGGAGGTGGGTAGGGGGCAGAACAAAAGAAACACAGCTTGTTTTAATAAAAATATTGACTCATGGCTTCACAGAACAGAGCTGAAAGGGAAAATTTTCCCTGGCCCTTTTTTCCTCCTAGTATTCTGACAATAAGGTTTCTCATTTAAATCCAAAGGATAGCTTTGTTTCAGTCACAGAAGACATGCTTTTCCTTTGTGGAACATCCCAACTGAGTAATTCATTTCCATCAGAGCTCTATTGGCAAGAGGAAGGTGGATGTTGGTCAAAAAAAGAGGGCTTAGATCCAGCAGAGCACTTAAGCAAGTGCTTAACTTGTCAGTACTGCTAATTGCATATTTTAAGTTAAGCATGTGCTGAAGTGCTGTGTTGGTTTGCTGCCTGTCTTGATCACTTCTGGTCTGGAATGATTACTGCTTGTTGGTAGTGCCCTGACTTGAGAAAATTCATACTTTTCATACTATTTCTAGAGCCTATTTGCCAAACACCGCTGTTGTAAGCCCCATCAATGCACTCAGCAAAGAAGCTGGCAGCTAAATTCAGTCTTTCAGCTCCACTTCTGACAGCAAAGAGAGGACTATTAGGTGAGACTTTTTTCCAGACTTCAGCATGTTCATCTGCCCAGCTGTCTAGGCTGTCCTCATGGACAACGGAGAGCAATAGGCACATGTAGAGACAAATTCACCTCAGAGTACTAAATTAATCGCTTAGATTCGCATAAAAGCATGCTTCTCTCCATCAGCTGTGGAGTGAGATGAGAGGATTGAAAGTGTGCATCTTGGTTGTAGCCAGAATGTAAGGACAACTGAGAGGAATCCCTCGTCCGTCCACTCAGTGCCTGATCCACTATTCTGCGTCTTTACTTAACTAATATATTAAAGAAGAAAAACTCAGAGTTAAATGTACATTTTCTAGAACATAAAAAGACCCTGTTGGACATGGTTCTAAAAACTCATTGTATTTCTGTTTGTGTTCTCCCTGGAAGTGGTAAATAGTTTTAATTCACATAAAATTCATGTTAGCACTAATCTGCAGGCTATCACAACTATTCTCAGAGTGCTTCTAAATACTTCTCTGCAAAAAGTATGAGCCATGGTCCCATCTGGTACACATTAAGAATCCATGGTTAGGTTTCCCCGTGGCAAGTCCTCAGAACAATAATCACAGTTTCTCCAACCGTAGCTATGCACCTGAGGGTTGTTTGGTCAGTGCTTCCAACATATAATAGCTGTAAGAGCTCAGCAGGAGGCTGCTCTGGCTTCCCTGATCCTAGGACAAGAACGTGGAAAAATTTGAAAAAGGGCAGAAATCAGTGAGGAGATAAAGCATTTGTTTAAGATTGTTTAAGGTTGTTTTCCTACCTCACCAACAGGTACATATTTGCTTTGTCACATTTTCAGTGGAAAAAATGCAGCTCCCCCTCCTTCAACTTGTTATTGATTTACCAGTGTAAACATATGTGTTGCATTGTAAACTACTCTGCACATTCAGTAAAAATTGCATAAACATCATGAATAAACTTTGGAAAAAGAAGAACTCATCTTACATGCGTTTCAAAATGCTTGTTTTCTCTGGGGTTTTAGGCTTGTGAGAGATTACAGAAAGACATTGAGCATAAAGTTGCCAAAGCGCTTACAAGTCATATTAAATACAAGGCAGAGTGCCATTATGAAAATGAAAGTCAGCTAAGAAAGAGTATTCTGGAGACTGCAAAGGAGTCTTGTGCTGAGATTGATTGAGCAATGGGACATTTGGACCATAACAGGGAAAGCGTAATGTGGTGATATGCATATGACCAAGGTTTTCATGTTACCTACCAACAGGCAGCACTTTACACAGAAATGCCTTGAACCTTGCTGTTTTGCAGTGTTATTTAGAGAATTTAATTGTATTTCTCCTTCTCATTCTAGTCATAATCACCAAGAAGGCTGGAAAGGACCTTTAGACCTCACCTTGACACCCTGAGAGCTATTTTATTGCCTCAAGACTGCATCAGTTGTATTTGCAATAAGTGGTATGTTCTCAAAATCTTCCACTGCTGGAGGTTCTGTGTCCTTTCCAAACAAATTACTGAAGTGCTTACTGGCAGGTATTGTAATGTCTCACCTAAATTGACCTTACTGCAACTTAAGTTACATTGCCTCTTTTTAATAGTGTCCCATTGAATAGACATTAGGGATGTCAAAGACTCAGTCCCAGGGATGGGAAACCTCTCTTCTAATTTTCTGTGCCTGCATCTGAGCCTGTTATTCTAGTAATCCACTTCAACAGAAATACATAAGCACTTTTAAAACTCAGTTAATGTGACCTATTTAATCTCTGTTTCAGAGTGAGATGAATTGTGCCCTTGAAGTAACTTTTCTTCATCGGGTTTGTAATGGGAGTTCTGATGTAGGTATCTACCTTGCAGATACCTCTTTGGTCAAATGGATTCCACCCTGTTCATAACAGGATGATGGGAATACTTAATTTTCATTCTTAATCCCAGGAGCCCCTGTATGTTGGGCACTGTAGGGATCTCTGTCTATGAGATGGCACCTGCACTGATGTGACTTGAATATGAAGAACTTGCTCTTTTTTCCCATTAGCCACCTTTAGTATGTCAAATTGCCACCACTGGCACTAAAACAGCATCTGGTTTTAGGGAATCTTTGGTTCTTGCCTGACTACAGTATTAAGAGATGAGAAAATCCTGCATTTTTTTCACCCTATCTAAGGAACAGCAGTAGTGTAAGAGAGGTAATGTGAGCTTCCAGATATGTGTTTTCCTAATACTGGGATATTTTGTTTGCTTTGATTCCTGCAGAGGTGAAACCTGTAGCTGCGGTAATCAAGACTCTCAATAGCAAAATTAACTCCTCTTAATAGAAGAACAGAAGACAAATTAAAACAACGCAAATAGTTTCCTGAATTTATACAATGTTTCAGAAAAGTGGTCAAAGTCAATATTGGTTACTAGGGCGCAAACTAATTCAAGTCCAGAAAGTTGTTCTTGACTTTTTAAGCTTCTCATTATAAATGGCTATTGTGCTATAAACAGCTCATTGCTACCAGTGCAATTGCAGTAGTTGCGGTTGCACTGATAGTTTTTTTTAAAAAAAAGTGTTAGTAGAACCCCTGTTAGAACCCCTGTTGTTGCCCTATAGATAAAAAAACCTAGCAAGTGTGATCCTCAGAATGGTCCATGAAATGGCTACGGACCTCGATGGTATTTATTAAGGGTCTGTGATAGATTCTGGTTATATTATGACAATGAAATCTTTGGAGATAATGGAAATGTTACTGAGGCACAGTTTTCTGGAATGGCGCAATTGGACAGGCCTGCCACCACTTCTTGCTGCTGCATAACGGTCTAAGCTGAAAACACAGTATATTCTCAAGTATAGGAATATTCTAGTACTTCTTACTTTTCATTTTCATATTGTCACATTAAAGTAGATCCAGCTCTGTGATTGCTTTGATATGAAGACAAGGAACATAGCTATGGCGCAACAGGAGATCGCTCTCCTTCAAAGAAAATGGTGATGTTTTCAGTTGCATCTACCTTCATCCGCAGCACAAGGACTATCAGATCTTTCAAAATCTTGTATTCTTGTTTTCAGTGTGCTTCTCAGTGAAGTGACAACCTCTAGTTTTTATAAAGAAGGTTTTGAGCCCTTCTGGTTCCAGAGCTCTCTTCCTCTCTGTAAATCAATTTATTTCTGTCTTATTTGCCATGCTCCTTGTCTGACTGAAACATTTAACTTTGTTTGCAATGCCTTTCCTTCATTTACCTTTACAAACAGAAACTTCAAAGTTTGTTATTAATAATTTGCTGGAACAGTTTCAAGCAAGTTTATTTTAATATTGTCTCAGACTCTGTTAGAAGGATGTTTCTGCTTTGAATGATGAGGACCAAAATTGTGGTCTTGCCAGTACAGATGTAGAAAATCATCAGGATGGGGAACTTCCCCATGATGATGCAGCAATTTTATAAACTGTGTCCAATAGTAGAGTACCGCAGTTATGTACAAGCCACTTATACCAGCAAAACCATTTGCGTTGCCAGCTATGTAGTAAGAAAGCAAACCAAGCTGAGATTTTGGCCAAGCTAGTTGATGTACTGAAGTAGAACAGTGGAAATACACAATGCCATGATGGGCGTGGTAGGTGATAAAGTACTACAGGTTGTGGGGAACTATAAGATACTAATCTTGTTAAGAATGTTAATGTTTAGAAAGAATTGTTAATGTTAAGATACCAGTTTTTGGTTAAACAGGGAACTGCTGGGTAAGCTTAGGCAGAAGAGGAAAGTTTATAGATCATGGAAGGAGGGGCTGGCCACTTGGGAAGAATATAGGGCTATTGTCAGAGGGTGTAGGGAGGCTACTAGGAAAGCTAAGGCCTCCTTAGAATTAAACCTGGCGAGAGAGGTCAAGGACAACAGAAAGAGCTTTTTCAAATACATAGCAAATAAAACTAACACCAGAGGCAATGTAGGCCCACTGATGAATGGGGTGGGTGCCCCGGTGACAGAAGATACAGAGAAGGCAGAGTTACTGAATGCCTTCTTTGTTTCTGTCTACTCTACCGGAGGCTGTCCTGAGGAGCTCCATACACCTGAGGCCCCAGAGGAAGCCAGGACAAT
>NW_010191371.1:0-8794 GCF_000695765.1 Mesitornis unicolor
TATAAAACCAGATGTTCTCAAAGAATCCAAAACCAAATCCAAACAGATCATAAAAGAAACCAAAACCCAATCCAAACAGATCACAAAAAACCCAGCTAACGAACAAAAAAACATACAACAAATAAAAAACCCTATTGAAATCAGTGGAATCATGATGGTATAATAGATGCATGGATAAATGGTTTAATAGTGGTTTAAGGTTTGCGTAATGGGTAGAAGGGGCAGGATGACACACTGTGGTCTAGTTGGAGTCTGAGGTCTAAACCTCCGAAAAGGACTATTGCCTGTAAACTTTGAGTACCTATTCATTTATAAATGTAAACCTATTATGTGGTGACCAGATGTGATAATATTTCATAGCTTCTGTATGTTCTATTGCCTACAGGGAGTGTTCTTGTTATGGAAGAATAATCAGGTTATATCTAAGCAGATTTTGGACATAACGCTTATGTGAAAGGAAATAAGAACTTTATTCACTCATACTTTATTTGAACTGTTAGAAGTTTCAGATAATATTTTCCTCTTTTTAGCCAGTATTGCCTAAAAATATGTGATTTTTTTACATTTATATTTATATATTATTTTAATTTTAGAGGTAGCGTAGTTAGAAGTCTATGATAAATACGATGAATAAGTATTTAAACTCTGTTAAGAAATTCAAAATACAAGATAACCTTCAGAGTGTACCAACAAGGTGCATATAATTGATATCTCAGAAACAAAGTACTTAATTTGATTCATTAATTATAACAGTGAAAAATTGCAGCAAGAACTTAAAGTCCTGGCAGTATAATTTCAGGGACATTTTGGTCACCAGTATGAGATTCTTATTGTTGGTTATAGATATTTTTCAGAAAAAAAAAATAGTAGACGTTCTCTAATGAAATGATCACCTAGAAGGAAAGCATAAAAGATTAAGTAAGAGAAGGTCTAAAATACGTTTTGAACGTATATTATCGTATATTTGATTTTTGAACAGTATGAAAAAGTTATTTGGTTCTAAACTAAAACAGATAGTCTAAGACTTCTATTTCCTGTAATAGGATTTAAAATTTAAATTATAAGTGAATTCCTTGTCATGGCTCAGGACATTTATGGAGAACAGAAAACAGGAGAAGAAAGAGCATGTGCTGTGAGTATAACTACATAATTCTCACATTCCATTTTATGAAAATTAGATAATCCTGGTTTTATTTTCTTGTTAAACAAATAAGTCGTATATGTTTGCCTTTCTTAAATTTCTTATTTCCCAGTATCACACTCCTAATCCAGACACTGAAACAGCAATCAAATTGTTTAATGAAGTTTTTCTAAAAGTAGGCTTTCTTTCAGAGAAGGGATGAATTACAAGAGTGATAGTTAAAAATGCTTCAGTGCTCAGTCCTGCTTGGTATAAGGCAGTTTCTGGGAGATGCTAAACACCCGCACTGGAAGCAAATGTCTCTGAGATATTAAAATATCTGAAAGATCAGAACATAACATATTGAATAATTAATGCTTAAATGTGAAAAACAATGTCATCTTTACTCTCTTCTAACTCTTCCATTTTTTCTGAAATATTTATTAAGTGCCTAAAATTATTTTCCAGTGTCTGGTTTGGTTTTTTTTTTAATTTTTTTTTGTTTTGTTTGGTTTGGGTTGGGCTGGTTTGTTTGTTTGTTTGTTTTGTTGTTGTGGTTTGGTTTGGTGTGTTTTTTTCTGAAATTACATTATTTTATTATATAGAAATAGTATTATGCATCATTTTGCCATGTTGTCACAGCAAGTGCATACAATATCTAGGAAATACAATGAGACTGTCTGAATCAATGTGAGGCTAAATTTAAGGCCTTATTTCCCATTCAATTATCTGATCATCAGAAGCCTAAGCCTAGGCAGACTGAAAAGTTTCTTAGATGTCTGAATGCTACCCCATAAGATGCAGACTTTCCCCAGCCTGAGGTGAGAAGCATTTAACAAGCTGTGCGAGGCCCAGTCTCTGTGTGTGCTAAACTATGTTCCTCAGCTTCCACTAAAGGAAGGAGTTTGAATCTAAAACACACTTTCCAAAAGAATGTCCTAACTGCAAGGCATTAAGGGAGCATTTTTGTCCATACCTCAGACTGTGCTATAGGTCTCATCAAACATTAGAAAAGTGAAGGGCCAAATTGAATTGAAATGTCGCAATCTAGATGCTAGCCAGGAAACACAGGGGAAAGGTATCAAAGGCCAAAAAAATACGTGAGACGATGATGGCAGTTAGTAGAATACCAGTTCACAGTGTTCCAGAACATTTGTTGGAGATCTCCCGTAATGCAGATCTTGAGAAGATACAACAGCAAGTAGACTACAAGTTTAAGCTTCAGAGTTATGACAGAAATGCTCAATGAATTTCAGCTTTATAGTAATTCATCCCCCATGGTCATCAGCTTTAATATAATTAAAGCTTTGGCTTATACCTGTGAGGGAAGATTTTTCAGGAGAGCTTTTGGAAAAACATGTAGGTTTTCCACTTAGGGCTTGTTTGGGTTTTTTTCCCCCCACATCCAGTTCCCTAAAATATAAAGTTCATGCTCAAAGAAAAATTAGAGGGTTGCATTTTTTTCTTTTTTTTTTTTTCCTGAAGAAAAACCCACACACAAAAAGCCCCAAGTGGGTGCCTTGCAATTTTGCAACAGATAATTCCCCTTTTTTCCATTATTCATTCTGCTTTCTTGCTATTCTCTTTCTGCTTCTGACCTCCTTCCTTTATTCTCTGTGACTAGTGACATTTTGACATTACTTTAAATACTATCTACATTATACAAAATGACCATGTTGGAAGTAGAAAGCGGCAGAGATATAGCTCCAACACGGTTAAAACATGGTTTGATCTTATGAGCTCTGTATTAATGAATACGAGTCAGGTAACATCAAACACTGTTTTAAAAGTTTTGGAGCACTTCTATTTCATAAATGTCCCAAATCTCTTTATTTACAAAGATATAAAGTGCATATTGGGGACTTTCTTTTTCCAGACAGAGTAGATGCTTCTTGTAGTAGACAAGGAAACAATTGCAGTACTATAATGAATGCAAGAATTTCCTTTTCCTGGTGAAAAACATTCAGTCCCTCAGAACTGCTGTACCCCAGCACAACAAAACTCTGCCTGATGCACAGCATACTGAATGCTTTCAGGATATAGTTCTAAACTGAAGATATACTAACAGCTATATGGTTAGGTTCATTTGCATGTCTCAGGTAGTCATGCCTACATAATCTTTCTTATAATTGCAATGATACTGATGGGCTTTAAGCATTGAAAATAAATAACACTGTTGCCAGTGCTGGAATTCTAATTCTGTTTCAACTGTTTTTCTTTTATTTACACAGTTTGTAAGTAGTACTGCACATTGCATAACACCTTCCTAACAAATTGTTGCCCTGCCAGGAAGGAAACAACAAGCTTGTAGCCCAGAACAGCTTATTCTGAATGAATGCAGACACTTTTCAACCAAGCTGAAATAAGAATCAAAACAAGTGATACTTGGTGTCATGGTTTTGAGCAACTGCAACTGTATTTCCTTGGACTCTTTTTCATTGAAACCACAGCATTTTGTGC
The DNA here is from genome assembly GCF_000695765.1 of Mesitornis unicolor. Taxonomy (NCBI): domain Eukaryota; kingdom Metazoa; phylum Chordata; class Aves; order Mesitornithiformes; family Mesitornithidae; genus Mesitornis; species Mesitornis unicolor. The sequence goes on from NW_010191371.1 coordinate 3,581, forward strand.
CTATTGTGAGATCCACTTGACTTACTTCAAAGTTGTAAAGTTGCTGTCCGACTGAGAGCACACACTGAGTAGTTTAACGAGGATGGAAGCTAGTAAGACCATTTAAGAAGTTCCAGTTGTGTGCAGTATGTACGATCTCTTTCTTCAGACAACCAGTTTTTAGAGCATATAACAAACTTTTCCTTTTAAAACATGAACGCATCTATCCAATTACTAAAAAATAGAAGAGCTATTAATTTTGGTGGGGTTTGTGTTGTGGTTTTTTTTTCTTATTAACTGAAAGAATTGACAAAATTGACTACAAATATGTGTGTGGTGACTAGAAGTTTAAAATTATATCCCTCTATAAACTCTTAGTTTACATAAAATCTTCCTTGTCTAAGGCTTTAACTATCAGGTTATTTCCCACCCAGTCTGGTTGGACTGGGAATAACTTCATTTGGGGATGGGTTGGAAAGACCTCATCTTCCACTTCTGGCTAGGAAGGTGAAAGGACCGTGTACAAAAAGCTCACTTTAAAAGCTAAGCAGATCTATTTTGCATTATAATAAAATCTCCCACCTTCTGTGCTAGTGCTCAGTTATTTTGTGTCTTTCACTCACTTTTCTCTCGTTACTAAGTTGTAGCTTCTCACCTCATATATTATCAGGATTATCCAAAGGGTTGGTATTATCTGATGGACAGAATTAATAAAAAACACCTCTTTTTCTTGGTAATCCATTTTGGCAGTATCCCTTCTGTTCTACTCAGCAGCATATTCTGCATGTCTGGATAGTTATATCTAAATCGGTGTTGGACTCGCACATCCAAAGAGTATTCTTTCCTCTTGGATATGTCTCTTACTCTCCCAGGAGCAAAATAAGGAAGTTTTAGAGTAAAGATATCTTTTTGCTTCCCCCCTACTGTTTTATGAGTGGAAAGGAAAAAAAAAAGAAGGATGATTTTTACTTATTTCTTAGCCACAAAAGAAAGTCAACTAGTCACCACATACCTTTAAAGGAAGGAATCGTTCCCCCTTCCGCTATCTAAATTTATCTTTTACTGGGAATATATTCAGCCCATGGAATCAAAATATTCTTTCCCATTTCAGCTGTTTCTGGTATGGGTGAATAAAGCATTATTTCATTTTTCTTTTCCCAAAAAGGAAATCCTAAAAGACACAGAAAATAGAAAGAGAAAACTGATGAAGTCCACTTAGTGGTTAGAAATAAGTCTCTGCTTTGCTCTAGAGCTGTACAGAAGCACATTGGCCAGAGTTGGCGGTTGCTGGGTTTTGTTTTGATTTGAAGTTTTTACAAGTATTGTTATATTACTGAAATGATCAGCTATAAAAAAGTTAACAAGAACAAGATGATTGAACACGTTTCACTCAACTGCTGTTTCAAGTTTCCTTTCTACAGACCAAGGGAACTCAGCAATGCACTCATGTCCCAATCTTTGTAAATGTAAAGACTATAATGTAGCATTTGAAGTGACGGATTGAGCTAAATAGGAAAATTGAAGGTTAAGTCTTGGAAAGATTTTAAAGTCTAAATGAGGTTGCATGACAACAGATAAAAGTAAATGATTTTTTGTTTTCTTCAAGCTGTGATGCCAAATCTTACCCTGTGGAAAGCAAGCTAGTGATGGCAAGAAACCAGATTTAAATAACAAAAAAATATATTCCTTGAGTGATATAATCTTCTGAGGAAACTACACTGGAAAACAATGTTCTTGCAGCACTTCAATTTCTTTAAGAGGTGAAAAGGTAGTTCCTGTTATTTTTTTTTGGTTGTTGGAGGGAAACATAAATGATATGCACTTCTCTTGACACTGACCTTTCACTGGACAACACAGGGCATCTATCTGCCAACCTGCTCTTAAATCCCTGTGTCACAGCTGAAACATGGAGATATAATCCCATAAATATTTCATAACTCTTTCTAAGGGAGAAATGTTAGGTTTGAATTAAAATACATCCAGATAATACCATGAAATATTATGATATCTAAAAAGTATAGCCAGTTACAATACGAGAAAAAACATGCAAATAGATTGGTGTTTCCCAGAAATGGACTGTCAGCAAAGTCTTTTTTTTTAAACTGAATGCATGTAGTTTATTTCCATTTCTAACCCTTTTCTGAACTCTCTGCTTATGATGGCAAGAGACTTACTAGACTTTCCTGAAATGACAGTACATACCTAAATTACTTTCATCTTATTTCTCCAAGTGTTTCTGTGGGGCACATGAAGTGTTTTCTTTTATTCTATTGTGTTGTAGGGGTGGAAGGAAGGATGGACCAGAATGTGCTTCTTCAGTAAGGTACACAAGCAATAATATTTATTGCAAATAGGATCAAAACTTCTTCCTCCTCTTTTTCCTGCTACTGTGAAATGACCAGTACTCTTCTGTTCTGTTGCTTCTTCCTTTGGCTCTGTTTTGTGATTTCTGAGCTGGGAGAAGGTTGGTAGCTGGAAGGGTTTCCTCTTTTAATGCCAAGAATGTTTAAAACACCTTTAAAATTTGCAAAAACAGACCTTTGCAATTGCACGCTATCTCCAACTACACTAAGACAGTGGGTCCAAGCCAGTCCCAGGCTCTCTTTCAGACACAGAAGTTACATACAGATACATATTTTCTCACTGAAACTGGTGAATATCCTCTAAGCTCTGCATGTATGCAGACCTGGAACACAACTAGATAAATATACCATTCCTTAATAGTTTTAGCAGAGTTTTTCTTCACCTGTTTTAGTTAGAGTGCTTTTTTTTTTCCGTTTTTTTCTTGAATATGAACAGTCCAGACGTTATAAAACCAGTGCTTTCAACACTGGCTAGTACTTTTTAATCTCTTCCAGAAACCTTTCGCTCTAGGATCAAAAATGAGTTTTTTGTAGTTGCATTACATTGATGTCTCATGTGAGGTTCTTTCATGATGGACTTGTCCAGTTTGGCTGTACATTTCCTCAGTCATTTTCAGCAGAGGAACTTCCAGCTTGTAACAAAGTATTGTATTACAGCTGTATCATCTTGTACTTTTAATGGCTGCATTTATTCCCAGTTTTGGAATTCCAGTCCTCAAGGTCACACAGTTCTTTCAGATCTTCCTGAGTTAATAATCCTCCTTGACTTTCTCATCAATACTTTTCATTAGCATGCACTTGTCAAGTCATGGCCAATTTTGAATATGTAATATGAAATAAGAAAATGGGATGATCCTTGAGTAACCTATCTTTTCATAGATGTTTCTTCTCTCAATGTTATTTGCTTCGGCTTCCCCTTGAATCAATTCCTAAAGTAGTTTACTGTTTTTGTGCTAATCTGTTTTTGCATCCTAAGTAACTTTTTCTAATAGCACCATATCAAGTACTTTAATGAAGTATTTTAGTGAAGTCCATGCAAAGTAAATCTATAATTCACTTTTCTAGAAAATCATTCACTTTACCAAAGGAAGACATCAGTTTATTTCTCTGTAATCTATGTTAGTCCATGTTGTACTTAAGCTCCTTTTCCATTTACAGAAATGTCTTTTGCTGTTGTTTACTTTACTCTCATTCCAGCCTCTTATTTCATAGTTGTATAGCCTTGAGATCATGCTATATGTTTCATCTCAGTCTTTCCCTTCCTTCTCCTTCCCCTCATTATTCAAAAGGAATGCAGCACTGTCTACTTCCAGTTGTGAAGTATCACCCTACAGCTGATAACTACTATCAGGCCTAAGCTTTCACGTATCAGCTCTGGTGCAGAGCTTACCAGGGCTCCCTGTCCCCAGTGTGGTAAGCAATGTAAGCTTTGCTTCCACTTCTGTTGTTATTTCTGTTTCCCTGCCCCTGTTCTCATGAGCCTTCCTGCCTTTCTCCTATGTTCAGGATCATTGCCTTTGTCAGAAAATGAGGCAAAGTAATAATTCTGTTTGGGAGCCACCTTTATCTTTCATCTGTATTCCATTCTCCCTCTTTTTCCTCTTTGTTATTTATAAGGTTGAAGAATATTTTGTTATTTTTGTGATATTCCTTGGATATCATGATTATAAAAGTATAGAGATATAAAAGATTACGAGGATTAGAGAGATAGACAGTTTTCTTACTGTCAGAACTATGCTTGTGTTCATTTCTTCTCCCTGGTGCTAGTAAAAATGATCAGACTTTCAGAGCGGAAAAAAAGGCCTTTTCTGCGGCCTTAAGTTAGCACTGAATGTGAACACAGGATGTGATTAAATAAAGCTGTGAAAAATACAAACCTTTGGGCTCATGTGAATTGAACAGTTGGCTCACCACAAACATAGCAGGAGCTTGAGGATAATTACTTTTCTGCAGAGAAGCATCTGCTCATTTTGAAGCAGGTGGGAGTGATGCTGCAAATGATGTTAAGTATTAGAAGCTGTTGAGGTTTCATAATGTAGCCTTCTACCTCAGGCAGCTTCCCTTTCCTTCATGCCAACATTTCTTTTCTTCCACAGAAGTACTTGTTAAGACATTTCTCACTTGAACTAATCTTTAATTAGTGTCGATATTCTTCCCTTTCTTCTTGTCTGTTGCTAGAAGTACTTGAAATGTACTGAATGCCCTTGAGTTATATTCCTTCATCCCTAATGGTTTTTGGCCCAACCGCCTTGCAAGTATTGATGTTTCTCAGTTGTTAAAAAAAATTATAAAAAGCCTATGTGTATTTGGACTAACAACTTTTGAGATGGTTTTGAAATACTGTTACCAAAAGTCATTCTTTTTAATCCTAAGGATATGCTAGCAAGGGGAAAAAAAGAGTCACTAATTATGGGCAAGGAATGCGCAGGGTAGCATAAAAACTAGGATCTGGATTCTCACGTGAGTTTATACACTGTCATACTGTTTAAGGTGAAGACAACACAATAGCATTACTAAGGGAAAATGCTAAATACCAAAATAATAATAAGGCAGCTCTTGAGGTCTGAGCTATTTTAATTTTTGTGTAATTTATACAAGAAATAACCACATATTGTATTATTATTAACCACTTTTCATTACTGCATTTACTAGATGGAGGTACTTTGTTCATTAATTATAATTTCAGGCTTCATTTCACAAAATGAGGTTATACCAGGAACTGATTGACCTTTTCTACCATAGCACCAAGTACAAAAATTTGACTAAACTACATGGGTTTTATGAGAAACCCAGACATGAGAACTAAGAATTAAGCTATATGCAGTTTATTTTCTTTCAGACAGCAAATAGTCAATACACAGAATCACAGAAC
>NW_010191372.1:0-2041 GCF_000695765.1 Mesitornis unicolor
CACACGAACCCATCGCGGAGGGCGGTGGTTACTCCCATCAGCGCAGTTTGGTCAGCATGTCACCCGCCCCAGCCAAGCGCAGCCGTGGGTTGTTCCCGGAGTCCTGCTGGTAGCACCTCCTCAGTGCAAACTGAACTTTTAAAAATGCTGATGGAACTAATTTCTGGCTTAACAGAGGCAACTATTCCTCCGAGGGCTGGCAGAGCCATACCTGTTGATACCAAGTGCTGAAGCTGTTTATAGACCAATGCTTTGGCAGCATGGCTGCAAAGTGGTAGTAGTCCTGTATTTCACACAAAGGTAAAAGGCAATAAATTCTGGCTGGAATTCAGCAGCTTCTGGCAGACTCTTGTAATGCTTCAGCAGTAGAGCACGCCGACCTGCATAGTACCTCAAAATGAACAGCATGCAGGCCACAGCCTCAAGAAAAGATAAATTTATACTTTGGACAGTCCAATCACAGTAAGTGCTTACAAAACCTGTGAGAAATTGTGGGTGGAAAGTAATTTGTTAAAGCATTAAGGAACAGAACATAATAATACACTTTTAAGGTGCTTTTTGTATTAAGGAATGGAACATAACAAGACGCTTTTAAGACGCTTCTTAGCGTCTTAATCAGCACGGTTTTTGCAAGTAGCTTGGAAACCCATTCCCCTAAAAAAAAGAATTATGTGGCAAGGGGTCTGGTTCCCTAAAAATTATGAAATCAGCACCCTTCAGCACCCTGAGCCGGAGTCCGGGTGAGATGCCAACCATCTGTGGTGTCCTCGGATGAACTGTAACACCTGAATGGGGAAGAGACGACCACCTGAGACCCCCCAAAGGACTCCCGTGGACAAACTGCGCAAGCTTCAACGAGACTCAGGGGGGTGAGTTTTGGGTTCCACTAAATAATTAAATATGTAAATCGCTTAACGGAAAATGTGTGGTTATGTTAATGAAGTGCATTATAAATTAACCCCACATGTTTCCTGGAGCGTGCTTCAGGGTACCCCACTGCCCTGAACGCACTCAACGCGTTGCTAATAAACTCTTTGCTTCACAGAATTTATCCATCTCTAAAATGGCATTTTGTGAGCACGTTTCTCACAAACCTGACTTCAATAATAATGCATGCTTTGTCTTGCTGTGCTATTGCAAGGCCCAACAAGATCTCTTTTATTACATGTCACTGGAAAACATAAAAAACCAGCTTGTGTTATACCTCAGATAACACAGTGAGATATAACACTGCAATAGAGTAGCTGGGAGTTTATAACGGTAGTTAAGTAACAAGGGCTCAAGTCTCATTAAGTTTAAAACAACTGATTTTCTCTAGAAAGCAGAATGGTTTTTGCCTATGGCTCAACAAAAACTTCCTGAAGATAACTTGGAGTTCACATACTATGTATGTGCCTAGGTGTTGGCTGACAGCAGCAGCAGTTTTGCTAGAAATCTGTTAAGTATTTGACCACTAATCTATCTTGTTCAGCGAGTCCACATACACGCTTGCTGCAGGGTAACAGCGTGCGTTGGAAAACAAACCCTTAAAAGAAAATTGCAGAAATCTCCACGGGCCATCCAGCAGTGGCTGTCACAAGTGGTTCAACACACGGCTTTCTTTTCTTACTGATGATAAAGCTCTGGTTTTTTCATGGTGGCACCGAGCCATGTGGCCCCTCGTCAACAGAGTGGAGGTGAATGAGGTTGCTCTGCCTGCTTCGAGGTGAGAAGGTGTCGTGTTTTAAGCCTCTTCACATGGGGTTGATGTCCGGTTTAGCCCATGGCTTGGGGCTAGGTTACCCTGCCCACGTCTCCAGCGCTCAGCTCCCCGAGGGGAAGCGGCCCCTGCACCCCAACCACCAGTGCCAGTGAGGACCGGCAGGCGCCTCCGCTCGCCCGCACTGCGCATGTGTGGCGGGCGGGCCGGTTCAGCCCGGGCTCCTGGCTATGGCTCCCGGGGGGCGGGGCTATGCAAACGAGGACCCGCGCGGATGCGCCAGGCATGCGCACGGGCCACGGCCTTCGCACGGTGCAGCTATTGGCTCCCCGCTGCGTTTCG
>NW_010191373.1:0-4154 GCF_000695765.1 Mesitornis unicolor
TCATCAAGCCATAATCCAGCCAGAGCTATGGGCTGCGAAATGTCTGCCTTACTTTTGGTCTGATAGGCCCACATCAATTGCCTCAAAGAACAGCAAGTCCCCAGCAGTGTAAAATTTAGAAAGAAAATAAAATTTCCAAAAAGAAAGCACCGTGAGTGGCAGCACAGGAAGCTAAAATGGATGTTCAGGATAACACACATTGGGCACTAGCTTACAGACACCTCCCCAGGACGTTTCAAGTCTGGAAGCAAGCAAAAGAAAGGCAGGCAATATCATTCATTGTTTTCCTTTCCTCGCTTCTCTCCCCATCTAGTAACCACTGAAACACAGCAAAGCAGGGTGGTCACACCAAGACATGGCAGGGCTGGAGGCTGCAGCACCTCAGCCCTCCCCGCTCTCCCGTTCCTTCCCTCCACCGTCCCTGGCTGCAGCTGGCACGGCAAATGGCTGCTTTCTCACCGCAGCAGTTGGTTCCTATTGGGCATCAATAGGTCTCTGCTGCTTCTTTATCCCCCTAACAGCAAGCGCCCCAGCAAGCTGCTGCACTGTTTGTCTCCAACAGTCCCCAGGGACCATGGAGGAGACCACGGGTTTTTTTCCTCAAGAAATGGCAGGCCTCTGCTCTTTGACAAGGTGAATTTGAGTCTAGCACGGCAGACGTACTGGGAAGAAAACAATCGTCGCCTAGATTGTGCCTCTGGCATGAAAGACAGGTGTTTTCACTCCATAGTTCCCGTCTGTTCTGGGCAGTTCAGTGCCCTCATGTTGGGCAGGGAGGAGAGGTACCACATCAGAGGGAAGTGACACCAAGCCCATAACAGCACAGGCAGGATCATCCCCCCAACACCCTGGCTGTTCCTTCCCCCTACTCCTTCTCTCTGTAGCTTTTCACCCTCTGCAAGGAGTTGAGCCAGGCCAGGCTGCATGTCTCACTTTCCCCTTGTTTTTTCCCTGTTTGCTTTCCACCCTTCCTGCTTATTCCTCCTCCCTACCCTAAAGCAGTAAAATCCCCCTTTTAAACAGACACATGGCTGATGTCACAGTGGTGTATTAAAAGCAAGGTCTCGCTAGCAGGTCATCACCTTGCACTCTGCTGCACTCTGCTTCTCACTGCAGCAGCTGACAAAAACATCCATATCACCGTTTTTGTCTCCAAGGGCATCTCCTGCTCCTGGTCCTGCCGACCCTTCAGGGTTGTGCCCCTGAAGCAGCCATTCACCTTCCACAGCTCTTCAGCACTTCCCTGGTGCTCTTTGCATGAGCATCCTTTTTATGCCTATAAATGCTGCAGAAACATCAGTAGTCCCAAGCAAGATATAAGGAAGCACTTTTTGAGGCAGAGAAGCCAGTGCTGCTGGTCTTTCTGGTGGAAGCCAGTTGAGGACTGATGAAACCCTCCCATTTGATGTTTTTTCTCTCCTTCAATGTCCTACTTCTTCAGAAGTGCTGTGAGCCTGCCAGCAAGTAGGCTGACCTAGAGAGAGGAACAGATACATTTCTGGTGATGGGAAGGGAGCAAGAAATGGGAGGGTTTCTCACTGGTAAGAGAAATATACTTCACAGAACTGCATCAAATTTGGCAACTCTGAGAAATCTCTCTGGATCTCCTCGCCACATCATATGTCATGTCTAAATGATAAAACACGCTGTTCTCTCACTAAACAAGAGCGGAAAAATCCAGGAAGTAGGGCATTGCTTTCTCCCGAGTGGTACCACCTCTCAGCCAGAGGTCAGGTGGGCTGCGGGAGGACTTTTGTCACTGATGTTAACAAATGACATGGTCTCACCCTCCATCATAACAGTAGTAAATAAAAACAGTTGCAAAGTAACACAGATGATAAATCAACAATATGGGAAGCAGCAGTGGTCCATCACGTGGTGAAAACCCATCTCACAAAAAGAACAGCTTTCCATGCTGAAGGAAATACTGAATGGCTGAGGCTGAGTAGCTTTTCAGATACTTTCCAGAAATTTCATATTTCATCAGGATTATAATTTTTTGTAGGGCTACAATTGCCAAGCATTTAAGCAGCAACGATAAAAGATTTTTTTAAACTGAAATCGAAAAAGAAAATGCAAAAAGAAGGATCAAAAGGAAGTTCTGCTTTGATTCTTGGGATAACTTAATATATTAGCAAACTACATACGTAAGTTCTCACATAGTGCATGTGAACATACACATGATTAACTTTTCCAGTTGTTCCACCACTGTGGCCTCACGTGACAGAGGAAGGCTCTGCTTTGAAGGACACTGAAGTGCTTACAGCCCTTACAGCACAAGTCTATTCTATTTGACTCAACTGATCTCTAAAATTCACATTTTTTTCCATCATTCTCTTTTTTGCAAGAAACAGAAGGTAATCAGAGCCATCATTACTACCTCTTTCCCCCATCCACACACACAAAGTTTTGCACCCCATTAAGCATTATGCATACACTCTGCCCACCCCCAATATACACAACTCATTTTAGGCACCTAGAAAAGGTCAATTTCTGTATTTATATTTTATTTAGTGAGTTGTGGCAGTGGCATTTCTTCCGTTTTTCCATGTAACTATGTAATACTTCATAATATGTCTTGTTTACACCACTGTGATATTTTATCACAGCTATTTGGTCAGATAGTAGATATTTCAGTAACTGAATGCCTGAACTTTCTATAATTTCTCTACTGTCCAAATAGTATTACCCAACTCGTGTTAATAAGTGGTCATTCCCACACAATGCTTACTAGTGTAGCTAATGCTGAATCTTGCACAAATTAAGAAATCAAAATGTAGAAAGTTTAAATGGCTTGCTGGAGGACTTACCAAGAGTTGGTAGCAAAGCCAAGCACAAAAAATGCACCGCATCATTTCTGGATTTGCAATTTCTCCTTCAAGTACTTTGACTGTCCAAAAAAAAGGAGCATAGGATTATCACAAGAATGTATAGTATTAGATAGCTGATGCTATTTTAAAAGTAATTTCAGATAAGGAAAAATATAACAGCCAGGTTTTGCAAATATGGCAGGTTCCCAAGAAGGCGTTGTGGCTGCTGATGCCACTACAGTTCATCAACTGGATAAGCATATACTCCTGTCTCTGCTAACAAGTCATAGAGCAGAATCAAGGCTGACATGTTTAACTACTTTTAATCTCTTTTCTAATAGGATTGAATCCATTATTCATAGACATTTGCATATTTTGCAGTATGATGCAAAGGTGGGATTCTGCTTTATTTAATTACAATGCATGTCGTATAGAAGGGAACATAGCCTATCCAGTTCCACCAATACACTTATTTCTAGCCAAGGATGATTTTCAATGTTTAAAGTTTTCTGTGGTAGAAGTTTGGGTCAGTTGTCCTTTCACTTATTCCAGCTACATGTAATCATATTACTGTAGAACTCAGGCAAATTTCTGCGAGCAGAATATGATCCCATTATTGTGAAAAGTCAGAAAATATTTTTTTCTTTAGACATTTTTTTCACATTTTAAAATATATCAATTTTCCTAGATTTGAGACAAAGCAGCTCATATTTCACAGGTGTTTCAAAATTCTTAGCAGACCTGAAAAAATCCTGAAAAAGATTGATTCCAAATGGGGCATTTTGTTATCTTTTCCCCCAGCAAATTAAAACAGTAGCCTGTAGTTCATTAGAATTCTACCGACAGCTCCAGGTAATATTGAGTTGTTCTAAAGGCAAAGTAAATCTAAAGTATGAAGAAGCCTTTGTACAAAATCCTTGCAAAAATAGCATGATGCTTTTGTACCAGTCTACACAATGCTGAGCCTCAGAGCTACCAGCAATCTGCATTGAAACTGGAGAGTTAAAACAAAAAAAAGTCTGAAATCATGTGCTTAAAAAAATGGGAGATACTGGTAAACCATGCCAGAAAGCTGAATCAGATGCAGCCTAAATTGTGCAGCACAGTGAAATTCACTTCTATGAAGAATTTACACTGAAGAACTCAGAAGTCCTCTTCATCACCTGTAAAGGTGAATTATCTTCTGAATTTAAAATAATTGACAACAAATTGGCCATATTTATCCTTCATTTTTCCAAGTAAAAAAGAAGCCAGAAGAATAAGGAGGGGGTAGGAGGAGAAACCATAACAAAAGAAAAGAAATATAATTTCTTTGCCTGAGGGTAGGAAGGCTCTGCAGAGAGA
>NW_010191374.1:0-9779 GCF_000695765.1 Mesitornis unicolor
GTCTGTTGTTTGACGGCGTCCGGGCCTGGGGAGTGGGGAGGGATCGCCCCGCAGCCCAGTCCCCCTTCAGGCGGCCGGGGGTTGCTGGGCGTCCGTGCTGCCTTGTCCGTGTCGTGTCGTTTCCGCCTCGCCCCTCCCCGCGACCTGGTCGCGCGTAGTTTCCATTTCCACGCGAAGTGGGAGCCGATCGCACGGGGATTTTTCACGGTCGTGGGCTTTCCTCCGTGGTGCGCACAGAGGGTGACACCCAGCCTTCAGCTTGGGACCAGGAGACTCCCAGTGCTGGCGAAGTTAGCAGTCCCTTTGTTTTCCTCCCACTACGTGACAGCACATATGCATACATATATACGTGTGTGTGTGTGTGTATAGAAACGGGGTCTTCTGGCAGCTAGCATGGAAGTAGGAACAGATGATAGAAAAATCCCAATTCTCCCCGTGCCGCTCCTCAGTCATCTAGAAAATGCCCGGCTGTCACAACTTCTTGGTCCGCTTTTGGCACCAGCAGCCTGTGATGCCTTCGGAAGTGATCCTGACTGCGCACTTCGGCTCTTTCTCGGCATTAGCATTAATCACGCACTGGGGATTGGGTGTGATCTAAGTATTTGTGTGAGTCTGAGTAGTCGAGCCAGAAGGATTTATTAAGTTACCAACTCGCTAGATTCCCTTGAATTAATTTCAGTTTCTGTTGCAGTATATCTTGCAGAAAACTATTCAGTCTTTGAATTTTAAGGGTTAATGTACGACGTACTGATGTTTCATGAACAGTATTATAATAATGGCACAAAGGTATGCAAATTAGCTGTTGTCTCCCCTTTCGCCTCGGCTGTAGGTGAGGTTCATAGTGACTGGTGGTCATTTAGCATCTGTTTAAGGAACAATAGTGAGGGGAAAATACCCAACTTGAGCTGAGTGCATTTGTATGCCTGTATAACTTTCACAGACTTCAGTTATTCATATTGAAAATCTCAACAGTTCAGTACCTAATTTTGGATATTTTTTTTTTTCAACATAAGACTGTGATAAAATTTTTGTCCTACAGATGCTTCGCTCAGCAGTTGAGACATTAAGCAAAAAATGACTGCCAGGCCTAGCACCACTGTTTTGGAGGGAGGTATCAAGCCTTGGTGTGGTTCCTATGTTGGAGGTGGGCTTTTTCCATCTGTTTGTTTGTTGTTTTTTCCACTAACAGTACTCAAATCTGTTAGTTTTAAGTGCTGCTCTTCAGCTAGAAATGGGGACTTGAGTTGCTGTGCCCTTATGAGAGGAGGACTGAAGTGTCTGTCTCCAGCACAAGGAAGTGAATTGATTGGAAGGCTGTGGGAGATGCTGACTGAACAAGCCTGGGAAGGGGAGCTGTAGGCTGAGGCGAGGAGGGCAAGGATGTTACTGCAGAAAGTGACCCTATAGTTGACGTCTGTCCTAATATATGGAGCTCACCAAAGCTTACACAGTACAGTGGGCTTGACTTGGGCACTGCTGTTTGAGTGATCTACTGTATTTTTTGTTCTGTTAATTCTGTATAACAAGATTGGGTTTTAGCTGGCCTGGAGGCAGATACCTCGCAAGGAAATGGCATGCTTCAGACTTGCTTCAAACTAAAAACTATGGTACGGTAAATCCTTGAGAACCGTTCCAAGCAAAAGGCCTGTGATGGGAGGGAAGGAAGAGGGAATCTTGGGGCTCTGCTAAAACATCTTATACTGAGTTCCTTTCTATGGACAAAAGTTTTTTGTTTGTTTCCCCCTCTCCCTATTCTGCCTGGCTCACCAGTGTTTTAATCCAGCATAACAGTTGTCCGCAACTTCTGCTGTATCCATCTTTTATCTGTATCTGTATGTTTTCCCTTGTTTTTGGCATATTAAGATAAAATAAACTTATGTCTTGTCTTACTAATGAATATTTAGTGTAAACAACAGAAGGAATAGCTAACAGCTCTGAGAACGAAAGCCAATAGCAGGAATAGGCTGTGAGCATCTCAGCGCTTTGAAGCCAGCCTGTCTACTCGGTGCATCTTTCATTCCTGCAGCACTGACTGCTATAGAGGACATATATGGCTGCTTATTTTACTGCAGCTTACTGTCATTGATGCTAACAACAATGTACGGGGCACAGTGTTAACCATTGTGCAGTAGGAATTAGTAAGGACTTTGCATAGTTGTAATGTAAGTGTCTTATTTGAGCTTTCGGTAATGAGAAAATGTTTCAAATGTAGTATTTTGAATATTTTTTGCTGTTTCAATGGAGTGTTGTAGGAGGGACATTACATGTTTTTAAAAAGTCTACTAAGATGATCCCTTTAATCTCTAAAGCTTAGTAGTTACAGTATTGAGTACCATGCTAGAAACAAAAAAAGGTTTTAGAAACAGAAAGGAATCCACAACTTTTTAACTGCAGTATTACCACGTCTAGAGGTCTGTCTGTTTTTAGTGGGTTCAGTTAAGTGCTCATGCTGCTTTAACCTTTAAGGAAAAGGAGAAAGGTATTGAACATTAGCAAACAGTTATCTTCTTCCTGCTGGTTGTAGAATGCTGGAATTAAATGTGTAAATGCACTGGTTTTAAAACATCTGACTGAAAATTGCTTCTCTCTAATCCAGTTCCATTTCTTCATCTCACAACCCCTGTCTGGCAGTAGTAGTTGTCTTTTTCCCCCAGATAACTTGCATGGTGTTTAAAATTAATGGGCCTTTAAGTATCCCTTCCCTTAAAAAAATCTGAGTGTGTTTATGAAAACCTGAGGGTTACAGATTTACGAGGAAATACAGTGATGCACAGTGAGTACATTGGTAGCTGAAGCTATTAAAATTTCAACCTGGGATTTATTGGAACAGCAGTAACATAAAGTGCAAACAGAATTCCTTCCCCCAGCCCCTGCACCCATGTGTCTGTACACAGAAAATACATCCTGGATTCAGTAAACTATAAGCAAAGAAAATAATTATTATTGTGTTTTCCTTCTTAAGTTTATTTCTGACTCGGGTTAGTAGAGCTATAAGGGACTTAGAGTAGTTTTCCACGCCATGCTTTGGGTAAGGCAGAACCCAAAGCAGATATTTGCAGTTTTGGACAGTTGTTTGTTAGAAATGTTCTTGACAAATTCAGGTGTTGAGATCCTTTTTGGACTTTTTATTTATTTTTTTTCTTTTGCTTTCCTGCCGGTTCATTATTTGGAGTTGCATATAGAGAGGAAAATGTGAAATTTCAACAGTACCATGACACTGAAAATACCAACTCTGCTGATGAAAAGGTTATCCAGTAAACAGAAACTGGTTGTATTTGTTCAATTTTGATCCATTTTTAAATGTCACTGATTTTAGCTCCAAGGATAATTCTCTTGCTCAGGGAATGCTGTCCGAAAATGCAGCTTGAATTTGTAATTTTGAAGAAGGAAAACAAATTTGCTGTGGAGCGCAGAAACAAGCAATAAGCATTTCCTGACACCCGGTGAAGAGATGGGGAGGAAATATTGCCACCTGGTGAGTGGTTTGCCTGATTTGGAAAAGAACAAGTGACTTTGGCACAGTTTAAGAGGGAGGCGATATGTTCACAATACAGTCCGGAGAGTTCATAAGTGTTCATAAGAGTTCATTTTTGGTTTTGGAACAGAATATGTGACTGGATCTCTGCACAGCTACCTTCAGCGTGGAACAGGAAAACGTGGAATGACGAATCCAGCTGCTGAAGATGTTAATGATCATGGAAGACTTTTGCTGGAGGATCAGATTGATTAGTGCTGAATTGAGGTTTTTGACTCTGTGTAACATCAGTGGAATGTAATTATAGAAGGATGAAAAGCTGCTTAATTCGCCACAGTTTAGAGGCAGAATTACTGTGTAGGCATGGCACAGTGTCATCAGGGGATCAGAAGTGGCAGAAAATACGGAGATAGAAGTTGATAGAGAGGGGAAAAAACAACAAAAAAAGGTGAGTTCCAAGACATGGTCAGCTGGATTTGAGCTCTTTGCTCATCACGTTCACAGATGGATCAGAGTGCTTGGTGGTACCTGCTGCTCAGGTTTGCAGTCAACTCTAGCTTACGTTTGGCTATAGAAATACAAGTACGTTGTAACGTTGCAGTTGTCAAAGAGCAGTTAATACCTTGTCTACAGGGTTAAAATGAATTTACCGAAAGATTCACAAATACTGTCAAATCCAAATGCATGGGTTATTGATGAGTACTTATGCCAACATTAAATCTCCCAGAAATATTTGTTACTTTTGTCCTGAAGTGAAGCCCTGGTGGCAAAGTCTTCACCTTGTCAGTCTGAATCAGTGCAAATCACTGTTCTTTCTAGCAGAGATTTTACTGCAGGCACTGATTTTATTTATTTATTTTTTAAAGGACTATTGCAGACAAGGGTAGAACACTTGTCACAGCTATAAAACACTTTCTTGTGTACAGAGTGATGACTTAAACTGCATCTATAGATCAGTGTTTTACAGCTTCAACTATGCTATAAAGAGAAAATACACACTTAGTTTTGTGAATCATATCCAAGAAGTTAAACTGTATAAAAGTTTGAGAGAAGTTATTTATAGATGTGACTGTGGAGTCTCTGAATCAGATGTATCTTATTTTCCCATTCCAGTTTTAAATATTTTAAAAATGTACATTAAATATGGAAGCAAGATTTTGTATATCCACTTCCATCAAAGCTTTCAAAAATTAATTGCTTTCTCCAGTCTTTTCTAAAAAAAAAACCAACCCTAACCATTACATTTACTGCTCAGGAACTTAAAGCAGAAAACCAATGCAAATTTTTTACGTGAATTTTATTCTCCAAAATGTTTTGAGTTTTGTGGTAGCAATGCGCCTTGCCATGTCTCTAGCTGCATGGAGATGGATGCCTACTTAATTTTGACACGAGTGAGTGAGAATAAAGATTTCTAGAGAAAATGAGCTGTAGTTCAAGAAATGGGAAATCCATTTCTATCACCGAATTAAAGTCTGGCCCAGTGCAAGGTGCCCAGCGATGTGACATCTCTTCTTAGCAAGCTACTTAGGTGATGGAGTTGTAGGAGGCAGTTTTGAGATCCTCTGGTGTCTCTTTGCCTGTCAAGGCAGTATTCATGGTGCTGTGTGGCTCTCTCCCAGCAAGGAAGACTACCAGCAAGTGTGGGATGAATGCCCCAGGCTTCTCTGAGTGTCCTCTCCATCCTGGACGTCTCCCTGTCTTTGGTAGCACAACTTTCTGTCCTCAGTGGCTGCTGTTTTTTGCAAGCATGGGCTGTTTAGCAGCATTGACTGCTGGATGTGGTGTTCCTGTTTCTGGCTGCCTGGGGCTCAGGGCAAGCTGGGAATGATGTTTCTGGCTCAGGAAATTGGCATCTACGTTGGCTGCCGTCCTGCATGTGTCCCAGCCTGATCCCTAATTGTGATGAGCGCCGTCTGCAAGCTGCGTAATGAAACGGAGAGGCTCTAATTATGTGAGAGTTTGCTAGCACTGAGCTGTAAATGGCATCCTGACGCTTCAGCAGTGCAAGGCTGATTCTTAATGAAATTGGTCGCTGCAGTATCTCAGGCCAACAGAGCTGTAACTTTTTAATGACTTCTCAAAGGCAGGTCATGGTTTTATAATTATGTCTGTCTCTGGATATAGGGAAGTGTCATTCTATTCCTCCTCAAAGGATTTTACCCTGTTTTCTCCCAGATTGCAGAAATTACTTAACGGTTGGGTTTGGTGCATCCTTGGTGTTTATTGTAGTCATTGTAGACATAAATGCTTTCTACCCTTATTAGTTGTATGCTATTTGACTACCAGCCAGTGAATTTGCAGCATTTAAGCTGATACTTATTAATGACAGGATGCACAGCCTGACCTACTTTCTGAGAAAACTGCCAGAACGACTGGTATAAATGATTCACAGGAGACTATGTGATCAAATACTATTGAATAATATAGCAAAGCTGTATCACTGAATCTACTGAAAAATATAAAATTTGGTTTAAATAAATATATCGTGTGCTGTTCAGAAGCTGGAGAATATAGCAAACGTTTCAGTGATCAAATCCAAATTAGAGATTATTTTCATGTTAGAAAATTATTTTCCATGCACTTAAACAGTGTGATTATTAGAACTGCAAGCATCTTGTGGTTAGCCTAGTAAGTATTGTGGTCATTCTACAAATTTCTAAAAGAAATTTAAGAGAGAGTTTGATATCTAAGGGCTTCCTTACCCCACACTGGTCAATTCTGCCGCATTTGTGCAAAAAAACCTCACCCAAAACAAAAACCACCTTCATCTCCTCCTTGGTCCTGTGGTACTACAGTTGCCTGCCCATTACTTTACCACACATTATACCCCCTTCAGGGAGCCTTGGTCAAAGGTGATTTAATAAGGGATGAGCAGCAGGAGTACTGCCTCACTTTGTGAAAAGCTGCAGGTTGTTGCACAGCCAGTCTCTTCAGAAACACCAGTTGCAGTAAGTGTTGTGAGAAAAGATGGTAAGATTGAAGATACTGGCATCTCTCTTCAGCCTTGCCTCTTCTACTTCGGTCTCTGACAGTGGTTGCAACTCAGGAGCATATGAAATAACCCTTGAGTCTTACCAGGTGGTAAAAGAGATTAAAATGACAAGATATATCCAAAACCCGCTGGTTCTTACCCTGCTGGGATTAACTGAACATCTTCAGGCACTTACATTTTAGCCTTCGTGGTCTGCAGCTCCTGAGCTGTCAAGAAAATTTGGATTCCAAGCTAAATACCACAAAAACTGAAAAGATTATGCACTGAGCAGGTAGAGAGTCTGAAGAGTACTTTTCATCTGAGAGATGGACAGAGATTTTGAAAAGCTGTCAGCTTGCAGTCAGCTAGAAATTACTGAATTTGACTTTATTAGTTGTATTGGTCCCTCACAGACGTGGAGAAGTTTTTGCTGGGGGCAGAAAATAAGTTTCACACACATTGATACATTTTATCCAAGGTTAAATGGGACAAAAAGATGACAACTGCTTTCCGAGCAATGTTCTATGCCATTCCCTTGTTAGGAGAGAAAAAACCCACATGTCACTGTGAAAGGCTGGTTAAGTAGATTTTTAGTTTAAGACTAGCAATTCTGCAATGTATGCTTGGCTACAGCTTTTTAATTAGCAGAGAGCAGTTACTCCAATGCCTGAGATGGAGATTGTGCAACCTGTATGGAAAATGTGCTCCACTGTTGGACTGTTCTCATGGTGGAAAAGCTTTTCCTTGTTTTAAAGCCAGTTTTCTCATTTCAGCATATGCTCACCGGCTCTTGTCCTTACACCCTGCGCTATTATGAAGAGCCCAGCTGCAACTCCTCAGTGCCTCCCTGGAAGTCCTGGTGGGCTGCTGTTGGGTACCCTCAAAGCCACATCTTCTCCAGGTTGAACAGGCCCTCCAGGGGGGTTTCTCTTTCCAGGTGCAGGACTTTGCCTTTGCCCTCGCTGGATTTCGTAAGGGTCCTGTCGGTCTGTCTGTCCAGCCTGTCTGGTCCCTCTGGATGGCAGTCCTGCACACGAACACACCAGCTGGTGTTCCCAGGGTTGTGTCATCTGTAAACCTGATGAGTGTTCCCTCTTCCAGATCATTAGTTAAGGTGTTGAGCAGAACTGGTCCCACAATAGATCCCTGCATTGTGCAAGATACGTTTAAATAGTGACTTTTACTCCATCAACAAGCCTAAGTTTAGTACCACAGAGTGGGATAGCATGGCTGGTTGGCCTTTTGGTAGGAGTTACCTTGTGCCTGCTGTTTGAAGACCTTGTATAGCTGTTTCTGTCAGTAAAACAAGAGGAGATGAGAGATCTGAAATAGCTGCTGTATCACAGTTGTGGGTGTCACTGTCTTACGGTTTGTAGACAGCTTAATTGGGATGGATAAATGCGTGGTTGAGTAGTTTGGGTGGAAAGGGAAGAGCGCCATGAGGTTTTTGATCACGTGGGAGTTTCTGTCCTCTCTGAGATACGTGTTGTGAGTTGTTGTTTGGGTTTTTTTTGAATAATATGACTGAGACTGGAATATAGGTGTAAAAAGAAGATTTATTCTCTTTCATAAATGTGTCACGACTGACACATCATAGCTGGGTGCTCCACTCCATGCCTGACATTCTTGTGGCTTTCTCACTCTCGCACTATCCCTAAATCCTGTGATCCATGGGCAGTTTCTTAAAGGAAATGCAACGTCTGTCTGCTTTTGATTTTTATGCCTTGGAGATCTAAGGTATCACTGAGTATCCCTGGCACAACCAGTTCTGGGCTCTGGCACCTCTGCCTTGAGAAAAGAACATACATAAGCAATGAAACATGGAAAACCACAGTTCTGATGAATAACTGTTCTTCAGAGATGGCTTTGCTTGGGTTAAGCTTGGGGAACTTCAGATAGAAGGAGGTGCAGGTTCCCAGGAACTGAGCCTGGTATTGCATCGGTGTTCATTTCTCATGTATTCTCATGATGACTGAACACAGCTACACCATAAAAGCTCTGCAGTGTGTGGCCTTGAGCCTGTATTGTTGGGTCGTTACTCTTCCCTCTTTGGTTGAAAAAACAAAGTTTGAACTACTCAGTTACATCATTTGCTATTTAAACATTATTTTTACTCTTTCTTTTTTTTCTTATTTTTCAGTGACAATGACAAATATTGGAGAAAAAGGTAAGATTTTTATTAGCTGTTTGTAAGTGGAATTAATATATCAGGGTAGTATAGTAATCTACTAGTAGAATTGAGATACAGATCTAATCTGTTTTAAGTAAGGATATTTTTTGTGTTCCTCAGCTCCTTTTATTATCCTGCTATTCCTGAATATTGCTTTAGCTATTCCAAATAGAGATTATAAAAATGAGAACTTTTCCCTCTTCTTACTGGCTTTCTGAAATGTCAAGTAAAATAAACCTTATATTCTGTTTTAAAAAGCTCTTGTAAAACCAAAACTTCTAAAGCACATATTTAAATGGGAGGTGAATTTTTTCTGCAGTTTCATTTTCACCAGTGTCTTTGAAGAAACAAAATCCTTCAGATGTGTAACCTTTTCAGAAGATAATAAAACTGCCTGATTATCTGTCATTAGAGGCTGTGACATGTTGAGATTACTTTTCCAAATGCTATTTTAGTGCTACAGCACAACATGGGAATGTAAAGTGCGGGGCTGCAGAGCTTCTGGAGAAAGGGGCTCGCAGTTAGGAGACAAACTATATGCTTTTTACATTTGTGTCGTTCCAGCAGGTTTTATGAAGTCATTTCATAAATAGGTATGATAAATAGATAAGTAGATAATAATTTCTTTCATTAAAAAAAGTGTTTGCCAATCAAGAAACAGTTCCTTGAGTTTTTATTTTTCAGTTCTGTGATCTTTCCACCTCCCCCAATATGAGTGTAAACTTCAGCACCTGCAAACTTTAAAATAATTCCACTTTCTTGCTGCTCCATAGTGTGTGTGGGACACACCAGTGCAGTGTTAGGCATTGCTCACAAAGCAAATTAGAATTGGAGCTGCTGGGTAGCCCAGGGTCTCCACTGCGGTGCATGGAAGTGGATGGGTCAGTAACCTGGGAGAAGGGACCACTCAGGACCGGGGCCAGGTTGGAGAACTGAGGTGCAAGGCTTTAAAGAGGAAACATAGGATAGTGTTTTTAGGCTAAAATTTTGTCTTTCTCCAGCAGTCATTTTTAATGTATGGAAAAAAGGAGTTTTCTTAATGATCACAGTTACCGTTGCTCTCACAGCAATAAGATATACATGCAGATTAGTAAATGCATACTGTACAGAACTGATGTAACTTGCACTACCTGATGTGAAGGGGGAGGGGCACGGTACCAGGC
>NW_010191375.1:0-1110 GCF_000695765.1 Mesitornis unicolor
TATATATTTAATATATTATATATATTTCATACATTTTTAATATATTCCATATATTAATACGTATGTTTCTATCTATAACCCTAAAACACTGAGCGTTTGAGACACACAGACTCCACTCGAGGTACCCTTGGTACTCGATGGGTTGGAGCTGGCGACTGCTGTGCGACTCATCCCAAAACAGCAGCAAAAGGAGGGATTCGTGCTGAGCGGGCTCCTAATTTCCTGATTTTTCAGTGAATTACCAGTGCAAGAGCTGAATTTGTTCAAAACTATTTGCATAGAGAGTGGTTTTTGGGGGTTTAATGAGGGAACACCGCAGCCAGCTCGCTGAGCACCCAAGCTGAATCTCCATGTGCTTCGCATTTACAAACGCCTTTACTCCAAGGTGTAGATTTACTCTCACTACCAACCCCCCAAGGTATCCTCTCAGGCAGCCGGGCCGTACCCAGAGGCGTTTCGTAACGACGACATGGCCTTTTTTTTCCAGAAAAGGTCAGATTAACCCAAGATCACCCCCACCTCAACAGCCCCGAAACCAGAACGCCGCGCTGACAACAGCTGCGGCACCGCTACCGAAGATAAAATGCACAATATAATCAGCCTTACCCTATTTGCCGTGATGGGACTGAAATGGAAGAAGATTAAAGAGCTAAGGCCTCTGAGGGAGCCACAACCAGAGCCAGGATTAGGGAAGTTTCCTAAACCCAGGTTCGTATTTAGCTCGCGTCACACGGCCGCTCAGAGCCGTGCTGGCATCCCAGCGCTCGGTTACTCCTCAATACTTTTCATAAGCAGGATAAACCTCTATGAAATCAGTTTTTAAGCACAAACAAACACAATTCCAGGTTTAGATCAGGAAGAAAAGGTTAAAAAAAAAAGAAGAGGTCAATAGAGAGGAACCTCATTAAGTTCAATAAGAGGAAGGGTCCAATGTATGGGGAGGAATAACCCCACACACCAGTACAGGACTGGGGTGATCTGCTGGGAAGCAGCTCTGTGGAGAAGGACCTGGGGGTCCTGGTGGACAACACATTGACCATGAGCCACCAATGTGCCCTCAAGGCGAAGAAGGCCAACGTCATCCTGGGGACATTAAGAAGAGGGTGGGCA
>NW_010191376.1:0-5689 GCF_000695765.1 Mesitornis unicolor
TATATAATATGAATGAATAAAACTTGTGATGCAACATAGGATTTAAAAGCCTCTCTTCCAGTTTTCACTGGTGGAACTAGGGAACCACTGATGTGGTGTCCCACCAAGCATGGAGGACAAGTCACCTCTTACCAAAACAACCCTAGGCAACGTACCATCTGGGGAGGCACTACCCACTCCCACACAAGGTACAGGACAGGGGAATTCCTCTCTGACTCTTCCCGGCTGTCACTAACTGCTGGAGGCCCTGGGCAGGTAGCATCCATCAGCAGTTCGAGTACAAGCAATCATGACAGCTGTAAACAAAAATATTTGTAAGTGAATGTTTGAGTCATAGGGTAGAGCCGGTGCAACTAAGATAGGCTCCTGTCTTCAATTCCTTTGCCCAAACCTGTTTTTCAGCCTCGTTTGTGAAGAGCTCAGCATTTTAAAACAAGCTGTTGATAAACCAAAACAAGCTGTTGATAAACCAAAACAGGTAGAAAAGAACCATTAAACCGATTCAGAGATTTTAGACTGGGGAATTTACTTACACTGATAGACTGAAAGATGCCATGGCACTTGAAAGGATCCTTGAAATCCTTGGAAGGACCGAGACCTGATTTAACTAGAGTAAACAATCACCCTTAAATAGAGAAAATACTAGGTTTAAAGGGGTATTAGACTTTTAATTTTCCATATTAGAGTGCATCAAATATTAAAGTATTTGCCTAATGATGAATTAAAGTCTGTCTTTTAAAAAGAGTAAGGACTACCTCATAAGTACAGTGGGTTTTCTATCCTTTGGTATCAACAGGTAGAGACTGAACGCCCTTCACTAAGGTATGCTTTAAACAAACTCATCTTCTGCGTTTCCAAACAGGTTTCAAAAGCAAATATGGAGGATGCCTCTTTCGGTCCGAATATGGAGAAGTGCCAGATCGCTCTCCAGCAGGACAAAGACATTAGGGATCACTTTTCCAAAGTACCTTGGTGGAGCTCCAGTGCTCAAACTCTAAATCTTGGACTTCATTCTGGCAGCCAAACTTAAAAAGTATAAAGTATTTAATTTTATTAAGAGTAAAAGCCTGTCCCAGTACACTGTAGGCTGTCCTTGACCAAGGACTGCAAGTGGGAAAAGATCCACCAACTGTATCAGTATCTCAGTTTTAAATGAGATGTCTGATCTGGAAATTACTCCCCTTTCCTCCAGAATGTCACACACAACTTCACTCCCTCTCCAAAGAGATTCTGTGTCTGACCCGGAGCAAGCCAAATGCTTCTTCAGATTTGGCCTACACATTCAGTAGGGTCAGTTTTGGAAAGACAATATAACCATAGGCAACACTAGCCAAGAACACCTACAAGAGACGTTAAAGTTTCTCCTTAATTTGCAATCTAAGGTGACATGACAGTCAGCCAGCCTTAATTCACAGAAAAACGAGAGCAAAACAAGAGAAACTAAAGGAAACAAAAGCAAATAAGAATTAAACATGAGGCAGCTTGCTGAATGAGAATACAGGAGAAATAATCCAAATTTTCTGTATATGGTTAAGAGATGCAGATTTGGTTTATGAGTAGAGGTGCTACATCAAGCTGCTATGTGTATCAGTAAAAATCAGTCATAGCAACATCTCTTAATAATGCAGAAAGGTCAAAGAAAATCACACATCTACTTCATCACATTTTTTTCATTATGTGTTTTGTGGAATAGGTTGGTTTGTGGTAGGAAACAATCTTCTCAATGCTGCCCTTCTTGTTCAATATTATGTAATGACACAGGTCACTGCTGCATGCAGACACTGCTCAAGCATAACATACCCGGTGTCATTGTATTTCAACTGCTCTTACAGAATATTTCCACTACACTGGTTCCTTAGGCATTCAGATGAGTGAATTCAGCATATTTTTTAACATTAATTTCAAAGTTCAAGCATGTTTTCAGAAACTGTCGACTGCTGAAGAAATAAAAATTGAGTTTTTAAAAAACATTTTCTAACAAATTTATATTCTTTTAAGAGGCACCATTCACAGAGGAAAGCTATTCTCTACCAGCATTACCACAATTAGAACATGACAAGAATATAAAGTGAAAGTTATTAATCAGTATTTGTCAAAAATTTATGTGAGAGCAAGGTTTTTGGATTTTAAGGGTGTGGCATAACAAAAGCCCCAGTTCAGAGATCTGAAGTTATGAAGAACACATTCTGTGCTCCTCCCACAGAAGGGTATTTGCCTTCTGTACACAGATCAACAACTCTGCAACATGGAGAGTCAGGGCATTTTTTTCCCCCCACTGTCATGTATTTTTAACTCAGTGAAATAATTCTTCCCATTCACCCAAGTTACTTGGTATTTCTTCTAAACACCAGAAAGGAAGCAGATCAAAATTTGCATTTTATATTTCATTGCTTATATGGAAAAGGATGTTAATAAAGATAACTTGAAGACGACCAAGCTGTATTTCAATGCCTCTCCAAACATTTAACAAGATCGATTAACTAAACTTTTCTTTAAACATGTGACAAGACAGGAGACGCCATATACTACACATGAAAGATATTTTAATGACTACAAACTTGCTTGATAATGTTTCAAATGTTAAAATTCTCAGTTTTGGTCTAGCATTAAATCACTTAAGATTTGAAATAATAGGGATAACATTTTTTTCGAGAGAGGAACTCAAAGTACTACAATGGCAAACATTTTATAATATGGATTATTTTAAATACTGCAGTAAAGTTATTCCAAAACATGTAGATTTTTAGTGAGTAAGTAAACTACTCTGTGTGACGTGAAGTATGATACTCCTAGCTTGAAATAGTTTGAAATAGTTTTAACAAGTGCCAAGCACCTTGGCTTAGGAGAAGCACTTATAAGTACTTGCACAAACAAAATACTTTAAGAAACCATTAACAGATTTTAAAAAAAACAGAGGAAGACATGTAAATCAAGCATCTAAAATTTTGTAAATAAATACCTCTTTAGATGCTGTTCCAGTTCCAAAAATAACACTTTCATGGTTATTTGTTCAGAGCCTTGTTTCTGGAGAAGTGTCACTTTCATTGATGTATCTAGTTAGTACCTTCTGATTCGCTTTCCCCAGAGAGAGGGTCGGCAGAAATACCTCTCGGTCCTTGGCAGCCGTAAGATTAGCATTAGCATTCCTCTATTAACCACGGGTCCTGGACTCCACAGCACTTTCAAGAGTCACAAAGCCTCGCCCGTTAAAGATTATCCACTTGCTTCTATTCAAAGTTTGCAGAGTTTAAGAGTGGTTGGTCATGATCAACAAAAACAAGAAAGGTGAATGGTGACGACACTACAGATCCTGAGATCACATGGTGCTCAGTTACATAAAGCATCAAGAGAGATTAAAATCTTCACGATTAGGTTTTCAAATCTCAAACAAACGCATCTTCTTTCAGCAGTGCCAAATTCGCCAGCTCTCAAGCTGAGTCAGCCTGCTCCTGCTTTTTGTAAAGCACAACGTAATCATTACAGGTAGCTAATTCTGCTCAGAGAAGGGCAACTGAGTTGTGCTGTTTCTCAAATCAAAGTCACAGTGCTTAATGGCAACTGTAATTAAACACAGAACTGACAGTACCCACTTCACCAACAAATACTTTACACAAGCAAATCCTACCCCTCATTGCTATCACTGCCAGAACCAGTGACGAGAGTTAGACATGTATCTGGTGACAGTCTTCTGCAGACCCGATACTGGGAACATCTCATCATGTAGCCATCCAAAATTCAATCAAATGTTGCATATCCTTCCTCATAAAAACACAGATCGCCATAAGGAATTTTTGATGCATCACAGTAACTACAAGCTACTTGCATAGGTGACATTATTCAACACTGCTTCAATGTAAATATATTGCTTCCTCTACCGTGGTGAACATTTTCTAGTGCAAATAAAAGTTGATTGCCCACAGTAAATTTTAGGGAAATGAACAAGATTCACCTTCCACACGAGCTGGAAATAACCCCTCACCATGGAAATACAGCCAGCTCCTTGCAGCGTGTGCACAAGAATCCCTGCCACACCGGGGAGCACGGGCATTTCCATCAGACTGAGACCACAAAAATGCAGACAAAACCAGAAATCAAACCTAGCAGATGTTGCTTGGGCTTCCCACTGACTTCTAAAGCGATGTCAGATGTGTTTCCTCAAGTAGATTTGCCTTGTAAGACTACATAGGAAAGCAAGAAAATGGAAGGCAAAACAAGTTGGCTCAGAGCATGGCCATCTCCTGCCATTTATTATCTATCTAGCTGCACATCTGCGGTATCTTGCCAAGGCACTTAAAAGGTGATTGATGGCAAGAGAAGCAGGTATTACATGACAAAAAGAAAAGCATGACTTGGGGGAGGGAGGAGGGAAGGGCAAACCCAGTCCTACTTATTAGAACCAAGAAGCCTACCATCACACAAAGGGAGTCAGGGTCAGCAAGTAGAAATGAAGCAAATAAAAAGAAGTAACACAATTATTTTCTTTTTTTTTTCCTGGGGGTGAGGAGTGCAGTGGGATTAGTTCCCCATTCCCAGAGCCCAAGAGGGAAATCAGATAATTTAAACTGGGTATCAGAGCTACGAACTGTGAAGCAGTGCAGAGTATTTCTCAATGGTCTTCCCATGGTACACCTGGCTTGCAGGGACAGAGCACCACGTTCCTTTTAAAGCACACCAGGGAGATCGAAGCAGCCAAGTTACACTTTACAATAGATGTTTTTCTCTCATTAAATCAAGCCCATCTGCATTAGCATAGCATGGAAACAGGTAAGAGCCATGGCTCCTTTGAGCGTTCTCCTCTCACTCCTAAAACTACCAAAAAACCATGAGGTGGGACCCCTCAAATAGTGGAGCAGTTGCACTCCAGAATCTTGGTCCTTGGAGAAGCAGCAGAGATAACAGCCCTGTGAGAGGGACACTTGCTCTGAAAGCAAAGTACTCTTGAAAGCTTCAAGTGGAGACTAACATGGTACAACTGCACAAAAAAATAAAGGGGGAGGCAAGGAATGATTTGCAGAAGGAAGTGGACTTTCAATGTGCTTTCAAGGAACAGTCAACTAGGAACAAAGGGAACAATTATAGCAATTAGCAACTATTAAGATCAGAAAGTCAGACCCAGTATTATTTAATAACTTCCAGTATTAAGATGAAGTACATGCACTGGTCACAGCTGTTTCCCAGGATGCCTAAAACAATGAATACACACTGAAGTATGTTGGAGTGGGAAAGGGATGAAAGCAGTGAGGTTAACCTTTCCCATGGACAGTCTTTACTTTCTCCTTTCTTATTCCAGGATAACCTCTCAACAGGAGCTCCATCATACCAGGGGCTGTCAAGACAGTTAAAAACAAGGTCCAGTAAGTTGTGTACATCTAAGCAATACATCACTCATCTCCAGCGCTGCTCTGACCCAAATCTGGACTTCCTTTATAGCCAGAAGGATGGTCAAATGTTAGATTATATGGGGGGAACCAGTTTCTTGAGACACAAATCTAAGCACTGAATGTAACTTATGAAAGATAAATAACTGTACTATCAACTCATGCCCACAAACACAAAAATACACCATAAAAACAGTTCTTTCCAGCAGCCTCCTCAGGAGCTTACACTAAAATCCTTGCAGTTTGCTGTGCTTATTAAAAGTAGTAATGTCAAAGTCAGACTGAAACTGAAAGGCAAATATATATATATA
>NW_010191377.1:0-14173 GCF_000695765.1 Mesitornis unicolor
TCCCTAACGTTCTGTGATTCTGTGATATTTTGGCATCTTAGAAAGGGAGTAAAAAAACTATTTCATGCTGCTTGGTTTCCTTGATTTTCTTTTTGAGTTGTGCCTCCCCTTTTTAGTACTTTTCTTACTGTTGCTATCTCCCTCAAACCGTCTTCCTCCAGCATTCCCATATATGCAGATCTACGTACCACCGCTGTGCCGCCTTTCTAGCATCCACCTCTACCTTCTCTCCCGCTCTGCTGAGATCTTGGAAAGCTTCACGTTGTCTTGGGTAGGCACCATGTTTCCAGATCCCAGCCTGTGCCGAGTGCTTCTGCTGCCTGTTCGCGTCCTGCCCTGAAGAAGTCCAACCTTACCAATTTGCAGACAACACGCAAGCTGTTTCCACACCGACCACATGTGCTCTTTTTAGTTTCTAGATAGTTTGCCTTCCTGAGACAGATTTTATTCCATTCCTCCTACAGGGTTTGCAGCCCTTAAATCCTTTCGCGTGTTGGTACAAAAGCTGTCTGTACCTTCTGCTATCTGCTGTGGCAGCCCTTTGGTTCTGCTGTGTCAGCCATAGCTCCTCAGTCTCTCTCGTATCTACCTCTTCAGTCCTCTTACCTTCTACCTGCTAAATTATTTAACTTAGAAATCGTGTTAACCATACGTGTGATTAACAAATCTAGTTTTGTGAAATGTTTCGAGATATAGCTTGAGTAGAAGTTTCAGTGCAAAGCACAAAGTGTTGCAAATAATAAGCTGGAAAAGGCTAAATTTGCCCAGGAGGATTCCCAGAGAATGGCAGCAAACGCAGGTTTGATTTCACTTGTAAAAGCAGAAATGGCCTGTGTTAAAAACCAGCAGACAGTGTTATACAGACCAGGGCTGAAGACACTGGGTTCTAATGGCTTGTTTAACTGAAGATAGCGACGAACAGCGGGGTGATTGAAAAGCACTTGTTTCAGTTTGTAAGTATTGTCGGCAGAGTTAAACAGCTGGTTTCTCTGTAACAGCTTCTCAGTTGCAATTACAAAATATTGCAAGCTCTTGAAGTGGAGTTTATATGAAAATACCAAATAAAGCTTCCATTTGAACAATCTGTTTTGCCGTGGTTCATCTATTCAAGGCTTTTAGGACAACCTGAGAGATTTCTGGGCACATGTCCTGTTAAAAATGGAGCCCAGGGTAAATATAAACCAAAATAGGTATGTAAATATGGAAATATTTCTTAAAATAAATATGTTTTACTTTGTGGTCGCCAGTGTAATGTCTGGGTGCGTTCCAGTAGTGCCTTAAGCAGTCAATGGAAATTGTCTTATTGTGTGCATCAACTATGAGTTAACAGATGACCTGGGTTAAAATTATAATTTTAAAATTCTTCACAGAGGTCAGGTAAGGTTTGCTATAGTTACTACTTAGTAACATTTAGAATAGAGCTGAATACATAAACTTGCTGATGGTAACAGATTGGATGCAGTAGTCTTCGTATTTGTGGGTCTTAAGAATGACGAGCAATGCCCTGAGAGTTAAATATACACACTTTAAAAGGTGGGGAATGCATGTAAATTATTTCATAAAATTTACTGAAAAAAAATCTGTCAATGTGACCTTTTGGCAACTTTTTTCACAAAGTGGAAAAATACTCTTCAGCTGTACTAAGCAGCTAGAAAAAATAAGGTATGACCCAAGCAAACAATTCTGCCAGACCAGGAAATACATTTCATTGCTAACAGTGTTTGGTTATTTCTTCCTTTTAGCTAAAAGAGAACAAGCAGCTTGCTGCTTCAAGTGAATGCAGTCATTTGTCATTCCAGGATTTTTGAGACATTCCCTTGTGGATTCTGTTGATGATTAAATGAAAGTAATCAAGGTAAGGTACCTTGTGTGGGAGAAAGCATTGCTTCATATAATGCTCTTAATGAGGAGAAGCAAATATACCTGGTTTTAGGAAAACCGCGCTACAGGCAAGGACCTCCTGTATAAGGGGGTCTGCTCTGTGTCAAATTCTGTGTCATAACTGAGCGTAGCCATATTTTGCTGTCTCATATACAGGTAGGAGCGATTGCTGGATGGGCTTTGTAAATCAAGGGTCCTTCAGAGGGCCCTGGAACAGGCTGGGAGAAAGCATTGGTTGGGGCAATCCCAAGCACAAACACAGTCCAGGATGCCCCCTTCCTGGAAGTGTTCAAGGCCAGGTTGGACAGGGCTTTGGGCAGCCAGGTCTGGTGGAGGTGTCCCTGCCCACGGCAGGGGGGTTGGACCAGATGAGCTTTAAAGGTCTCTTCCAACTCAAACCGTTCTGTGATTTAGCTGCTAAATTTCCATGTCTGCAACTGGTGACATCTAAAATTAAGAGGAGCTAGCTGCCTGCTGCTTTCCCCTTTCTTATCACTCTGCACAAACTACCAACAACAAATAAAGGCTGCAGATAATTAATTAACCTTGTTGCAAACATCCCTAAGGTCCTGCAGTGAAAACATGACCCATCTTTCTTGCAGTAATGTAAGTGAAGTTCATTTTTTAAGTGTTTCAGTAATTTTTCATAGTGAAGAACTTAATAGGCATTAACTAATCCAAGAAGTGCAATCTGCTAATTTAAAACACATACTTTGTAAGAAATGTCTAAGATCGTTCAAGATATATAATTAATAAAAGAAATTGGTTTGCATCCTGAAAGTGAACATGGTAACTGGATAACCATGTTCACTGGATACTCTCCTATTGCAGCTGATCATGTTAGTTATTGCCAGTCTGCCAGCACTGCGTAAGTATAAGCGGAGCTGCTATGTTCCTGGAGGCCTTTTCTGAACTGCTTACTGCAAGAAGTCAAAGTTCAAGTGTGCAGATGACTCTTAAATTGCATGGCAATGTTTCCTCACTGAGCTACACATTTTAAAAAAAAGAACCAAACAAAAAAACCCCAACCAAAAGCCTTTGTAATTAAAGTGTTGGAAGCAAGTCAGAAAATGTCAAAGCTTGCTGATAAGAATGGGCAAACACAGAAAAGAATCGAAAAATAATTCCAGAACTGAAAAACTGAGTATAGTTTTCCTGCTTGCTTTCTGGTACTTCTGCCTTTCTTGATGTAGCTGAATAAAGTTAAAACTGCTGTTTGTTATTGATACTGTCGTAATAACCTGGGGAGAGCAGGATAAAAAGAGAACACCATGATCTGGCAAATCAACCCAGTTCAGCAGAGCACATCCATATTTTTGTGTAACGTTACATGTGTGCATTCCTGCATCGCTGCGTATCAAAACCAACTGCACAACATGCGCTTCACTGAAAACATCAACGCGAGTCCTACAAAAGCCAAGCTGCTCTATAGATGATATCTGGATCACCCTCAGGGGACAGGCACACGTTCCCAAAGACATCAAGGCAGAAACTGAATTCCAGAGCTACCTGATCTGCTAAAATGCAGGCTAAAATGCCAAGAAGCAGGGAGCTGCCCATTATCACTGCTGAACTCCTTCCAGAATCTCATCAACCTAATTTGAAACAGGAACATGTGCGTTTACACTCCATGGCAGCACGTGGTCCTGACCCGCCCTAAGCTGACCCAGGAATGGCTGGAAGAAAGCTGGCGAGCTTCTCTCACTTAAGATTTTGGCCTCTTGCCTGGGATTGCTCCCTTTGCTTTTGTATACTCACTCTAAAAAAATAAAGCACTGTAATACAGAGTGATTTTTAAGGGACCAAATCAATGGATAAAAATAAGTAGTATTCATGAGGCCAGATTCTAGACTATGTTAGGGGAGCTTAGGTTCTTTCACCTGGAGAGGGACACTTTCCACACCCAAACCAAAATGTGCACTGTGTGGCATTTCTTCTGCTCCATCACCACGACTCTGTATCTTTGCAGCTGTAATATTGTCAAGGACCAGCTCAACAAAGCCTTGCTGCCAAGACAGAAGGTATGTGCTGTCACTAATTCAACCCATTTGCACCACAATATAGAAAAAGTAGTATCACACACTGAAAAACAGAGGCATAGATTTTAATCAATCCATCGTCCAATAAACGCATCTGTTTTATTTTGGTACCAAACATGTTTCTGCTTTAGCTCCACGCAAGGTCTTCAGCAGCCTCCTTCTAATCTCTGTAAATTTTCCAGGTACTCGGTGACAGCCTCAATCTCTGCGAACTCCAGTAGTCTGTTGATTAACTTATCCAGTGCTTCTTTCCCACTTAGGATTTCCTATGAGAAAAATAACAGGCAGAAGCATCACTGAGCGTACAGCGGTGTTATTCTGAAATACTGACTACCCAGAGAGGGAGCTCCTGGAATGCTCCACTTTGCCTGGGGTCTGGTCGGTGCATCCACTCTCTCGCCTTTGTGGCTCCCTGTGTGAACGTAACGCGGTGTGGTGCACAGCAGCGACTTCTGCTGCTCCTGTGAAAAGGACATCGCTTCTGGCAGCAACCAAAGGAGCCACTGGTGCCTTCCTGAGTGCTTTCACGTAATCCAAGCATTTACAGGAAAATCCCCTAGTAAGAACCACCAAGGACTGAAGGCTCTAATTCAAATACTGCTGCTCATGTCAAGAACTGGTTTGTTTTGCAAGTGAAGCTTAACTGACTTTGTCAGGCTGTTCATGGTTTCAGTTTCACTCCAGGAAAGTAACGAGCTCCAACAGTAAACAACTGAAAAGCTTGACTAACAAAAGTCATTTTTATACAGCCATGGAGCTTCTTCCCATCCTCTGTCACTCTGCTATTTGTGTAACTATTCCCCACTCCACTAAATATGAACCATTCCACACTCAGCATGCCCTGTCTTCTTTGAGGTTACCCAGGACATCTGTACAGTTCGAAAAGTGCTGCTTCTCATGCAGCAGCACTTACAGTAAACTGGGTACCTAAGACCCCTAGTGAAGGGTCACCCTAAATTTTGTCCTAAAATTCAAAGCATTTTTCATAAATTTAATGCACAAAAATCCATTTTCCCTGTAAGAAAACCCAACAAATAAATAAGATTCAAGCCATATGTAGAGATTCACTCAGAAATAAAATATCAGGTAGTCTTAAAATGAAAGCACCCCGTTTCAGTTTCTTACAACTGTGGCTTGTAAGGCAAACTAAAGAAATGTTTTTCTTCACTCCAGCATTAAGGGGTGAAGGAAGGACTTGGCCTAACTAAAAAAAAGTCCTTCTTGACAGCTTTTTCTTTTGGCTGTAGTAAGCTTCACAAATCCGAAATTTCACTTGTCCAGTTTGGCCAAGGGACTCACAGAGTTCTCAAATGAGGACTACGCTCTTGATAATTTCTCACTTATATAGTAGGAGAAAAATACACAGAGAAGCAGGCCAGTCAGTTATGGCCTATGCCAGTCATCTTTAACACTACTCTACAACACAGCAGAAAAGGAAGTTTTAACTCTAAATCTACAACATTCTGTCAGAGCACAACTGGCTTTCTGATATCCTCATATATTGTTTTCACCAAGTTTATTTTTTCTTCTTATGGCACACAGAAGTATCTAACTTTAAAAACTCTCAAAAGCAACCATTACCTTGATGTTGCGTGCATCATAGGAGATCCTGTGGTCAGTGACTCTGTCCTGGGTGAAGTTGTAAGTACGAATTCTCTCTGCCTGGGCTCTCGTTCCTAACTGTAGTGAAGCAGCAAAAAAACAAATTCTACTACATTATGTTTTTAAAAAAATCAAATATGACTCTAAAATATAAAAAACTTCAATGGATCAGCCTGTTGCACCTACAAACCAGTCACTGGCTTCTCATACGGGGTTTTTATAATAACGTGGCATTACTGAACTGTATTATTCTCTATCCCAGTCCAAGTTTTAACATCCTCCAGCACACTACTTTCCCACCTCTGTAGCTGGAAGAATTACGACTCTTAAAAGTCCTGTAAGGCAAGAGATATGTCTATACATGTCCTTAGTTCAAAAATATGACTGCTTTTCTTTCTCAGGGGGTTGTAGCTCCCACGAAAAATAATGAGAGTAGGAACCAGTAATAACAGAAGCAACACAGAAAACGTGTGGCAAAGCAGATCCACTGATGTCTGGCTGTCCGAAAGAAATCAGGAATACGAAGAGCAGTCCTCTAGTGGTGAAGTGCAAGAGTGCAAGCAGTTCTAAGTTTTAAAACAGAACTCCCAATGTCGCATTGTGGTTTAAGTCTGTATTAAAATGGAGAATTAAATGCTAAAAACTGCTTAGAGAAATAGGTGTCTGCTTCAATGGACCTTTTTTGAAAATTTCATCTGCACCCAACATGAACATTTCAAAACAAGGAATTTACTGAATAAATTCTGAAGCATTAGGAAAGGTAATCTACTTGTGTCTGATTTTTGGTAGTATTCATATAAATGTACATCTAAGTCCTTTACGTAGCTTTGCAGGCTCTCACGCTAAAATCAAAGATAAAAGATAAATGGCTCGCTGCTTACAATGACTGAGTTAATAATCTGCAGGAACAACACACTTAGATGCAACCTGAAATTAGTGCTTAAGTAGCTAAGCTGGAAACTTTAGAGTACTGAATAATTGTGTAAATATGAAGTGTTTTTATTCCTGTCGATCACTGCTGAAGTTTGCACCACAAATGGCAAAATACTCAAAGAACAGAAAAAGAATGACAGCGTATTTCAAGGGAAAAGCACACTTTGCAGCATAACTTGAGGTAACTCACTTATGGAAGCTGCTTCTTCCTTAAAGTGTTACCTAAACCGTAGCAAATGAACTGTTACCTAACTGCAAAGTGGCAAGATTGTTCACACACTTGTTTCTTTCAAAAGCTCTGTATGTTCTTATCAACTACTCTGGTTTAGAAACAGGTTGGAGAACTTCTGATCCTAGTTTTGATTGAAAATATCTTTTAACCGACACTATTTGTCTAACTCTCGCCTTAATGCAGGGATTCAGCACCTGATGTTGAGTGTTGCCTTTTGGGTAATTCCAGCTGCTCTTTTGACTCTTTTCTTTCCAGCTACAGTTGATGTCCCTTTTTCATTGCTGAGAAGTCTACACTAGCACTGAACTGGGATAAGTAAAAAACAGACTTACCATCCTAAAGCAGACTTACCAGCTTAATATACAAGATTCTCCTTTGTAAGCACACCTGGTTAGACACACACACGCTCACTTGCTCTGTCACTCGGACCAGAAACAAAGCTGCAGCACAGCACCCTCCCCAGTTTCAGCACTCGCACGCTCTCACCTGCAGTTTTCGGGCGTTCTGCTCTTGACTCAGCTGTTTTTCAATGATCTGCTGGTACAGCTTCGCTCGCAGCGTCCGCAGAGCGATGTCCTTGTTCAGCTGCTGCGATCGCTCCTGCTGGCACTCCACCGCCAGTCCTTTACAGAGGGGTTCAAGAGAGCGCAGAGCAAAAGCCCATTATAACAAAGCACAATCAAGCTACATTAATTCTAACACATTGGGCAAATGAAACCTTCCAGAGCTGGCTTGTAGGGCAAACACACTGGTCAGAACCATCAGTCTGCTTTTAAACTCTTCACAGCTGCACCAGGGGTTTTGCTCAGTGCTACAGAAAAGTCAAGGATATTTTAAAAATTCATGAAGCAAACGAGGTTCTGATATTGCCTTCAGAAAAACAGGTTCACTCTAATTAGCTGTCACTTGTTAAAAATGTAATTTGCACAGCCTATAAAAGCATGTTTAAAACAGTGCAATACAAGTTTCTAAAATCTTGGTCTAGATAACCTCTTGGAAACCGGATAATTCATTATTCTAACAGAAAATGGTGTCTAAACAATACTGGAGAGTCTTGAACTTAATTATGAATAATGAAATAAGGTGAAATAAAGCTCTTGAAAAGAATTTCAGTACTTATTTTTACTTCTCATTTGATTTCTGAAATAAAAAGGCATATAGGAAACAGCTGTTTTCAAGTCACCACTGGAATTTCCCGTGCCTAAAGCGATGCTGCATCTGGACAGATAGAAGCCCACTGAATGTCAATAAAAACAAATCCTGAGAAAGAGAGAGCAGTCCAGTATAGACACTACCTTCCCATCAGTACACATTTTCCTTCCTATTCAACGTGTGACAGCATTTTCTAGTACTGAATGAAAACCTTCAGGTCTCCTTTCTCAGGCTTATAACTACACAGGTTCCAGCAGGGCAAAGTGCACCCTCAGCTGCCAGTGGCCATTATTCCTGAGGGCACAGAGCACACAGCATAAATTATCTACATCTTCCATCCCATCCCATCCCTGTCAGCCTCCATTTGTTCTTTCATCCTTCAAAGGCCGTGTGTTCATCAAGCACTCCCTCTGAAGACAAAACTGGCATCATAGCAACTTGCTGACCATTGTGCCACTGGTACAGAGCCCTCTTCTGCTCTGCCTTGCTGAAAGAGGGGCAGAACAAGAAGAGGCCACTTCCTTTTTTTGGTATAAGGCCCAACACTTCAAACTCTTGAGAGACAACTTGCAGGATCAGAAGCTTTCTCTTCAGGACACAGATCCAGGGTCACTACAAGTATGAAATACAGCCAGGCTTACCTGTGGGAAGGTGGACAATTCTCACAGCACTGTCAGTTTTGTTAACGTGTTGCCCTCCCGCTCCTTTGGCCCTGAATGTATCGATACGCAGATCTTTGGGATCCACTTTAACGTCAACCTAGAATCAAAGAAAATCACTACTTTCTGCTCATTCTAGAAATATTTTGACTGTCAGTAACACTTGGTGTCAAAAAAATCACCTCTCAAAAAGCTGCTCCCTTACAACGGTTCCTGAGTAACAGCTATAATTATTATACTTTTAAAAAATGCAATGTCAAATACCTCTGCAAAGCAAGTGATGCTTTAAATATTTCACTTATTTTTTCGAACTCTTACTCCAGGTCCTTCCCAAAACAAGGTATGTGTGTGTATGAAACAAAACCAAACCATCAGCTTTTTGTAAAACCCCTTGCTTTGGCAAGGAGACTAAGAAATTACCAAATAATCAAAACCTACTTCTAAACAGCAGTCCACAGATCTTGTCCATGAATCAAACCTGAATGATTCTTGCAACGCTGCTTAAAAACATCTGAGGAAAAAGCATGTGCATTCAGACCCAAGTAAGGATTGCAGCACTGGAAATACAAGTCCATGATGACCTGGATCACAGTTTGAGCTCAGTGGACGGGAAAGGAACATCCAGATCTGATCAATGTTGCAAGGAAAACATTACAGGGAAGCAAGAGAATGAGCAGGGAAAGCCTACAGGATTTGGTTTTATTTATTTTGTGTGTAAACTGCTGGTTTAAGTGAGACCTGTTGGTATCAGCAAGACCAGCCAACACAGCCGCTCATTCAATTCAAAGCAGACTGTCCTTGATTTAACAAAGGACACCAGTAATTTAAATGAAACAAAAAAACTCACAAGGACCTGCATTGCTATGCAACACCGAATATTTTCTTGGACATATTCCTTGTCTCAATACATAGCATAATTTAAAATTGGCAGAGTCATAGCAGTCAGCTCTGTGAGTGCTGGGGCAGGAATACTCACTGAAACGATCATTGATTTACGTGCCATTTCAGGCAACAGCAAATGTCTGCAAAGTTGCTTCTGATGACCCATTTAAACATGTAAGGTGCAGAGCCACGGACTCTGTACTTTCAAAGACTTCCAGAGGCAGGGAACTTGTGGTTCACTTGCTGGGACTGGTACAGAGTTGATCAATAAAATCCCCAAACAGTAACAGTGACATGGTTTTAAACAACACCAACTCCAATGCCAAAATGGGTGAGCAGAGATACCTCCCAATCCCAATTAGCAGTCACTTTACCTCCTCTGGCTGAGGGAGGACAATTACTGACATTGTCCCCGTGTGAATACGCTGCATTCTTGACGACAGGCCCGTCTCAGGGATTCGCTGGACTCGATGAGTCCCTCCTTCATATTTCAGATGCCTGTAGACGTCATTGCCCGAAATATGAGCAGCGGCGTGATGCAACCCACCTAGAGAGACAAGCGATGTGTGACAAATACAGCACAGAAGCACAGCTTTTAATTTCATTGTCTTGGTGCAATGTCTGAAGAATTACTGTACCTATCTCAGCTGGGGTATAGTTCACAACGTCGAAGGTCCAGCGTTTGTAGTCCGCGTAGTTCTGGTACATCTCAAACATTTCTTTAGTGAACTGCTGGCAGATGTCTCCTAAAAATACAAAGGTGCTACAACATAAACAGCAGCTCGCAAAGTGGCAGCCACCACTTTTCAGAGTTAGCTGCAGCTCTTACCACAGCCATTAGAGAGACTGATACCCTGCTTTAGAAAGTATTACTTCATACAGTTAAAGTATAAAAAGGCATTAAGAATAACCCGTAAGAGGTTTAAAAATGTTGGATGGAGGTTTGAAGTAATCTTTACTGTGGGGACTTTGCTGACCTCCAGTTGTTCTGCCAGCTGTCACTTCCAATATGACAGGACTTCTATCATATTTTTCCTTTGGCACTAGAAGCTGGAAAAGCTGAAAAGGAAAAAAAAAAGGAATGTCACTATCGCCTTCATGACTCTGTGTCTCTCCTTAATCGAATTTACAGCCAGCCTTCACAATTGCCACAACTTGAGCACCCACAACCACTGATTTCTTCTGGCAAACTATTAACTAGGATGAAAAACTGCCCAGTAGCCACTGAAACTCAGTGTATTCGGAATGGAAATGGTATATGCTGGTGCAAAGGTAGCTGAAAATTTGATCTTGCAAAGTCAGGTG
Organism: Mesitornis unicolor; assembly: GCF_000695765.1. Lineage (NCBI taxonomy): Eukaryota > Metazoa > Chordata > Aves > Mesitornithiformes > Mesitornithidae > Mesitornis > Mesitornis unicolor. Next base: position 10,686 of record NW_010191377.1, read on the forward strand.
CCAGGTCAACAACTCCAGCCCCAACTACCTATGAACGCAAAGTTATTAGCTAGAACCCAGCCAATCTTTGCATTAATCTTATTTTTCAGAAAGTCCCATTTCATATTATCTCAATCCAAACACAGAAATGAGCCCAAACATAGAGCTCTCCACTGAATCATTTCAGCTTCTCTGCTCATAATTAATTTCCCTGCTCATGGGGTCCTGTCAGCTGAAGAGACAATGAAAGACCGCAGGTTCCAGTCAGAAATATTTCAGGAACGGATGCTCTGCTGCCACAAGCAGTTACCAGGATGTCACGTCAGGTCTCAATAGCACAGACCCACCGTTTTTTTCAATCCCCTTCAGCATTTGCAGACAGACAAGCAAGCAAGCCAAAATGACCAGAATAATAAGCTGCTAAGACACAACTCAGTAAGAAGCCTACTAATAATTAATGTTGCCACTTCTTTCCAGGGAGAATAGACAAGCTGGACTTCTGTTTCATTAAATGCAAGTGTCAGAAACTACTGGTAGGATCACAAAAGAACATTTTTCTGACAACTTTCTTTCCAAAGCCATATAATTTTACCTCAGGCTCACCTTTCTGCACAATGTGCTGATTTTTCTATCCAAGGTTTCCTTCTCTTCTAAGGCAAGCTCTAGAAGTTGTTTCTCATCTCTGTTGTCCAGCTCTAAATTCCAACAACAGGAACAGATGTTAGCCAGTCTCACCTAGCTGAGACCAAACTGTAATACAGAAGAGAAACTGTAACACAAACACACGCATGGCAGCACATAAAAGCTTGCAAGTGCATTTTGCCAGCATGGAACATCAAATAAGAGCAGCCCAGGCCAGGGTGCATGTTGCTAACTAAATGATGATACTTTTCAGGTGTTCTGGAAGAGGAGCAGATATCTTACCTCTAAATCTCTACCTTATGGCTCAAAGTCTGCATCAAATAGATGCCAATCCCACCTGACAGTTACTCACTCTCAGTGATACTGATGGGTCTGTCACACAGATTGGCAAATCCACAAATGGATTTGACAAAACACGTCAAAAACGTACCTGCAGGCAAGAAGTGCCTCAGTTTCCCTTACTACAGTTTTTCATGCAACAAAATGTTTTGTTTCTAGACTTGCCCAAGAACACCCATTACTCAACAATTTGTAGGCAACCCATTAAGGTGAGCACTACAAATAACAGTACGATGATAATAACGAGGTTTCTAACCTTCTGTCTCTTGCTATTCAAGAGATCACTGAGATGTGGGAGTTATGGATGCAAGTCATGAGGATGTGGGTGACCTTAATTCAATGCTGCTTTGCTTAAGGAGATTGCCTTCCCCTCTCTTCAGCACGTGAGACCGCAGCCTAGAGTACCATGTCCAGGTCTGAGCTTCCCAGTACAAGAAGGGCATGGAAACGCTGGAGTGGGTCTAGTTGAGAACCACCAAGATGGTCAAGGGCTGGAGCAAAGGACGTATGAGAAGGGGCAGAGAAAAATGTGTTTGCTCAGCCTTACAAAAAGCAGAGGGAGGGGAGGTTTTATTGTAGTGTACAACTACCTAACAGAAAGACATCGAAAGATGGAGACAGACTCTGTATATCATGATAAAAGGAGACATAAATTGGAATATGGGAAATTCTGACTAGATATTAGGAAAACTATTTTCACCCTAAGGGTGGTCAGACAGTGGAAGAGGGGCTCAGAGAGGCTGCAGAATCTCTGTTCTTGGATATATTCCAAATTTACCAGCTTTATTTCAATATGGCTTTTACTGCTCTGTCAACATCCCTTGGTGCTCTCTGAATAGCACTGTGAACTTTCATCCTCCGCCATTTATACCACTGCCTACTCACTTCTCCTCTCCGTTGCTTTCCCTTGCTCCACCTCTTTAATGTAGCCCCATTCTCTCCAGGCCAATGTTTCCCTTTCTTGACTTAATACTCACTGGTGTAGCAGAATCAGCAATATCTTTCTTTTCCTACTGTGTATACCCCCTCACACTTTTAACAACACTTCTTTCTCAAAATGTTGCACCGCTTATTATTTTCCATTATTTCACTCCCTGTGTACTTTCTTATTCTTGAACGGTATCAAAAACAGTGATGATTTTAAATTCTGTGTTATCCCAACTTCTACTGTAGCATAGTATTGAAAAGCAGCAGCTTCTTAGACAACCATCAATTTTTATTCCTTGAAGGACTCCTCAAATATTTTCAAAAAAGTATTAGGTTTTGCCATTTAAATTGGAAGCTGACAATTCAGGGCCTAATGAAAGTTCACATCTTTTGCTCAGTAAGCATCAATGAACTGGCTAGATGGAATCCCATTTTAAATGACACCGGTGAAGTCTGCATCTATCTAATGTACTAGGCTTGCTAAATATTATTGCTTCAGTTCACACTACTCTCAGTTCTATAAAGAAACATTATAACAAGTATTTCCAAACTCTTTCTGCTAGATGAATAGCCCTGGGCTTCCAGACGGTCGCTGTTCTCCCAGGTTGGCTCCATTAGGACCTGAAACTGATATGAGGTGAGATGAAAAATGGGAGAATGTGGCTGGATGCAGAAAGCCCTAGCAGCACACAAGCAGGCAGGACCACGGCTGGTGTGGCTTATTTAAAAGCTTTCCTCAAAGGCTGGTCAATGAAGTTTACTGCAAGCGAAGCTCCTGGTTTGAAACAAGTAAGTAGATGTGTTCTCCTTACCTCTGCACATAGCTTCCAACTCCTGAGCTTCTCTTTCAGCCTCCCTGATTTCCTGAAATGCAGCTGCAATGGGGGACAGGTCAGCACATCTTCTCCTCAGGGTTCTCTGCTCAAAGTCATTTACAGAGTCAGCATTTAAGAGATGAGTGACCTGCTGGTATTCCTTGCTTAGAGTCTCCAGGTACTTCTGCACAGCCTCATGCTTCCACAGAGCTCGAGAATCCCGATGGTTTTTCCTATGGTGACTGGTAAAAGACAGAGTGAATCCAGCAGTGTCCAGGAAAGATTTTGGCCTCCAAAATCCACAGTTGTGCAGTCCCACCACATAACCTATCCTCTTTGCAACAGGAGGGAGGAGACAGCTGTGAAGTTGATGGTGATGGTAGCAACTGGCAAGGAGGCTCTTGAACAGACAGACACTTCGGAAGGGTTTCATTTTGTTTCTTATTTTTCCACCACCTGAAATCAAAACTAGACAGGACACGGACCACTTCTGTTATCTAGAAAAACAGAGCATTCTATTAAAAAACTATTCCTGTTTTAGTCCTGGTTTAAGCCAGAAACCCTTATGAGCACCATTACACTGACTGAGGGTTGGAAAGGGCTCTTCCCTCACCTCCTCAAACAGTTTATTTATGCTGTGGAAAAGATACGGTAGATGCAGCTTTACAGACAACAGCTTCATTTTGCCATGCATCTCATTGGAAAAATCCAACCATTTCATGCCTCACCAGTGAAAGAAAAACGTTGCTCAGAGGTGCAGAATTATATATATTATATTATATTATA
>NW_010191378.1:0-1366 GCF_000695765.1 Mesitornis unicolor
CCTCCCTGTCCTTTGTCTTGGCCCACAAACTGCTATATTTTTCTTCTCTCCATCCCATGTGGAGGGGGGAGAAGTGAGTGAATGGCATTGAGGTGTTTAGTTGCCCACTGGGCTTAAACCACAACAGTATCATCAGAAGTGAGAGCAGTATTAACTTTTAGCTAGAAAAACTAAAAAATTAAATGCAAATCAATAAAAACATTAAACCAATAGTGTTTATTTGCAAAAACAAATAAACAGAAAGTATTTAGATGAGCATTTTTTGCATATCTTCAGGGTATATTGAACTCTATCTCCACCTACTGGACTAGCTACAAAAATATTTGTAGTTTGAGAACAGCACGGGGAGATTGCAAAACCCTCTATATGAATATGCAACTCAATTATATTGAAGATACTAGTCTGACACAGAAGTTTCCTCTCCTTGCACTTAGCTCTTTACACACCACACGTTTGAAGACATTATACTCAATTGTTTAATTTCATTTAAACCCGTTCTTAAACAGACAAAGGCTACCTATCAGTCAAAATACACTGTAACTGCAAACTGCTGTGTTCAAAATAATGAGGCTGAGCACATGAACTTTTATCCTTTTGGATTGTGCTGGATTTAAAACAGTATAGTACTATCAACCAAAAAGTAACCTGGATTATGTTGTGTGTTTTTTTTATTCCAGTGTTTGTGGAAACAACCATGCTGATGTCACAATTTGGATAATGTGCCAGCATTATAAGTTTCATATAAGCAAACCCAATTTATCATCTGGAATATTCTCCATTCTTTCCACCAACAGACAATATTTTGTTTCTCAAAAGAGCATGTATATCTTTGTACATGTTTGTTTAATTGCTCCTTCCCACACATCCCAAGAGCACACAAATGTGACATTTCCACATATCTGCCTTTTCTTTCTGTTCTGACAGCAAGATCACTCATTCACAAGTCATCTTCATAATGTGAGATGTGTCAGTCTGATTTGTGTTAAAACAATGTGAAGAAAATGGGGAAGATGCGACCTCTGGGGCTATTTTGGCTGTCCTTGTACAGAGAACAGATTGAGAAGAAGTATAACAGAGTGTATAGTTGTATAAGACCCATAAGGCGCCAGAAAGGAGACACTTATCTGAACCCTCTTCAGAAAAGAGACAATACCAGTCTTGTGGTTTGAGCAAGAGCCAAGAAGTAACTAAGTCTGTGCAAGGAGGAAAGTTTAATAAAGGTGAAGAAAAAGAAAAAAAAAACCAGCTTTCATTCCGTGCGACCCCCCCCACGACCACCAGCAGGAGACACTGCGCAGGCGCGAATGGGAGGAGAGCAAATTATAATATGAACGCAGGATAGGTCATGCATATGTATAAGCGTATT
>NW_010191379.1:0-4822 GCF_000695765.1 Mesitornis unicolor
ATAAAAAAATAAATATATAAAAATAAATATAAATAAAACCCAAAGCCAGTGTGGTATCTAAACAGATCTGTGATCCACTTCAGCTTTTGGGCTCCGTAACAAAACTGGCAGGCAGTGCTCTGCTGGTGGATGGGCACAAGGCCGGATAGGATGGTCATAAAAGTTTATTAAAATCTAGAGCCCTTCTATTATGACTTATGCATCTGCTTAGTGATATGACTTCATATACTAAAAATAACCATTAAATTGAATGGACTACTGAGAACACAAAGTTACAGGCTTACATATATGTTTCGGAATCGGGGACTCTGTATCTACTTTTAAAAGTTTCTTTGAATGTACTTCCCTGTGAGGCCTGTTTAGAGACTCTGTTACTTAATTTGTGTGAATTTGTGATCACTACCATTGCTATAATTAAAAAAACATTAGTAATGGGACTCCACTTAGAATTAGTATACTAGGATGTAAAGAATTTTAGTTACTATCTAGTTAAAATGAATGTCTTCCCAATAATTTAGTATTTCAATTAAGTTACCTTTCACTCAAGAAAAAATCCTGAATAGAGGTTTTTCCCGCTGGAAAAACAAAAAAAATTGTTTGCCTAAATTACACACACTGAAGAAAGATGACATTGAATCTCAAGCAGTCATTAAATTAAGTACAAGGTCATAGATATAGTTGTGTGCTAAGGAACACAGACAAAAAATGCACAGACATACACACCCCCGAACACTGGCAGCGCAGAAGGAGGAGGCCACCCAGCGCGCTCAGCTGAGAGCCATCTCCCAGGGGATGTTCCCTAGACAGGGTTTGCACCATCTCCAGAACATGAGGAGCACCAAGGAGAACCTGGTGATGTTACCACCTCTGGATAGCATTATTTTCTTCAGTATATGCAATTTGCAGTCTGGGTGATTGCAGGCTGTTAGCTGTTGTGCCCCAAGTCATGTCTGCAGTACTGAAGGCATCAGTCCAGTCATCTCTCTGTCTCCACCGGACAGGACATGGCAGAGTTTTCACCCACGTTTCTCAAGATGGAAATCCTCTCAGGTGAGTTGGCTCCATCAGCACTGTTCTTGGGCTTCACCTGGTGCCCTTGCATGGGCTGTGGGTATTTTTTCAGTTCAAAGTGCCTGAAATAAATTTAAGGTGATGTCACAGCCTACCAGAGTGAGGTTTTCACAGCGTAGCATGTGAAATGTAGGTCAAGAGAGGTTCTCCTCCCCTCTACTCTGCCCTGGTGAGGCCACATCTGCAATATTGTGTTCAGTTCTGGGTCCCTCAGTTCAAGAAAGACAGGGAACTGCTTGAAAGAGTCCAGCAGAGCCACAAAGATGCTGGAGGGAGTGGAGCATCTCCTGCTGAGGAGCGGCTGAGGGAGCTGGGGCTCTTTACCTTGAAGAGGAGACTGAGGGGTGCCCTCATTCATGTTTATAAATTTGTAAAGGGCGAGTGTCAGGAGGAAGGAGCCAGGCTCTGCTCTGGGATGTCCAATGACAGGACAAGGGGCAATGGGAGCAAGCTGGAGCACAGGAGGTTCATGTGAACATGAGGAAAAACTTCTTTACTGTGAGGATGCCAGAGCACTGGCCCAGGCTGCCCAGAGAGGTTGTGGAGTCTCCTTCTCTGCAGACATTCAAAACCTGCCTGGACGTGTTCCTGTGTGACCTGGTCTGGTGATCCTGCTCTGGCAGGGGTTGGACTGGGTGATCTCCAGAGGGCCCTGACAACTCCTGACATGCTGTGATTCTATGTTTCTGTGAACACGTGCATAACTTGGGGCAAACTGCAGGGTTGTGTTGGATGCTTGCAGGCAAGGCTTCCTGCAAGAGCTATCGGGAACAGCACAGGGAGGCTGAACCTGTCCTTGGTTTATCCACACCACTGTTCCCAGAGAGGAGGCAGGTTTGTCAGTCAAGGGACGGGGCAAACTTAGACCCATGCAGTTGAGGATGATGAGAAACCAAGTCACAGAGTGACCCTGCAGTGATGATATTTGACAGTGGTGATATGACCACAGTAAGCAGCACAGTCACCAGAGCCTCTTCTGTACCTCTGTACTGCAGGACCACCAGAGACCAGCGCTGCCCTCTGAACGCCACTCTCCTTCGCCCCAGATGTGGCCTGGGCTGACCATGTCCCTTGTCTATGCACCTCCAACAGCACTGAACGTTGCACAGCGGAGGGGCCTTTTGGTCAGTTCCTGTGTCCGTGCATTCAAGTGGTTCCTGCGAAAGGCCAGGAGGTGAGGAGACGTGTAATAATGTCTTGATAACCTGGAGAGACTGGAGAGATTCTTTTTGTCAAAAAGAAGGAAAGTAAACAATTTTAGACAGTGCAATGCTGTTTAACTTAGCAGAAAGCTCAGTTCAGGGTCTGGATGGTGAAATGAGGCCCATACTCAATGTGAAAAGAAAGCACTTCAGCTGTTGGTGATAACCACTGGGACTGCTTCACAGTTCAAGGTCTGTGAAGGTAAAATCAGGAACTTATTTTGGAAAGATTTCTTTTGGAGAAATGCTTTGCACTCCAGCTCTGCAGTGACACCGCGAGGGCAAGACAGCAGGGGAGGCTCTCTCTGGACAAGTTGGAAGAGAAACCAAGTACCAAACTGTGATAAGGCAACTTGTGAGCAGGGGCTGTGTGGCACTGATGGCTCCTTTGCTGTTGTGTGACCTGTGGGCACAGAGCTGCAGCCCTGCATGGAGAGAGACCACCACTCTACTCTGGTGAGACCTCACCTGGATACTGCCTCCAGCTTTGGAGTCCCCAACATAAAAAGGACATTGAGCTACTGGATCAGGTCCAGAGGAGGTCACAAAGATGATCAAAGGGCTGGAGCAGCTCTGCTATGGGTACAGGCTGAGAGAGTTGGGGCTGTTCAGCCTGGAGAAGAGAAGGCTCCAGGGGGACCTTATAGCGACCTTCCAATACCTGAAAGGTGCCTATAAGAAATCTGGGGAAGAGCTGTTCACTGGGGCATGGAGCAATAGGATGAGGGGTGATGGTTTTAAACTAGAAAAGGGGAGATTTAGGTTGGATATGAGGAAAAAGGTCTGCCCCATGAGGTGGTCGATCACTGCACAGGTTGCCCAGAGAGGTGGTGCAGGCCCCATCCCTGGAGATATTCAAGGCCAGGCTTGATGGGCTGTGAGCAACCTGATCTGGTACCAATGTCCCTGCTGACTGCAGGGTTGGACTGGATGAGCTGTAAAGGTCCCTTCCAACTTAAACTATTCTGTGATTCTGTGATTGCCAAAGACAACGCAGCATGCCACATCACATCCCTGTCCCTGCTGGAGCACCACCACCATTTCTGGGGAACAGGGTGCTGCCTGCAGACAGCAATGTCGTGGTGCAGCTGACAACAGTTTCTGACAATTCTTGGTGTTGGCGCACCCATGCAGATCTGTGTTGGAGCGAGGTAAATTGTGTATACAAAAATAAGTGTGTTGAAACGAAAATACAGAATTTTCTCTTTCACTGAATAGAACAGGGGAAAAGAGAACAAGATGAAATGTCTGTTGATAAGTTGAACATTTTAAGTTCACACTGAAGTTAGGGGAATTGGAGAATTCATTCTCTCCCCTTGTAGCTGGGAAAACCAGGGGAATTGCAAACGGATGGCTGAGAACAGAGCTAAATTTCAGCAAACTACCGAAAATCCATTTGCTCACTCGTCTTTTTGTAACCGATTCCAAATTTTCATTTCAATGTAGAATTCGTCATTTTTCCCTGAATAAAACAGGTACATACTATCATGCTGAAACCTTGACCAGCAATAAAGCTGCCAAACACCAGATGGCACTCCTGCCAGAAGCACACCTTTGCGTGATAGATTTCATAGGAGAACTCAAAAAAGGGGGAGAACATTTTTAGTAAGTTCTTGCATATCTGGGACAATTGATTCAAGCCTGCAGTTTAAGAGGAGCCCAACTTGGAGACAAGATTTGGTTCAAATATCGCAAAATAAATTGAGAATAAGCTATAGGATGCTGCTTCTGGGCGAAAACCAAGACAATGCCATGGTATATTGCACTGAAAAAATGAGATTCACAGAGAAGGCAGAGACTGTGTAAAAGCAATAAATAGGTTAAAAAACTATAAAATTTAATGTTAGTAGGTTTGCATGCATCAGTATAAAGAACTGGATAGGCTGCAAGAGTAACCATAGTCCAAACCAGTTTCCTAGCTTTAGATTAAGTGTCCTGAAATACGTAACATTCTGCAAAAGCAAATAAGATAGAAAAAACCCTGACAGGAAATAAAATATATAGGTACCTTGTGCAATGAAGTAGGATTAGGCTGCGCTATGTACCAAAAAGACTGCCACAATGCCACTACAAATAAAGAAGAAAAGTTATTGGTGGATTTGTTTAAGAGCTGTGATGGGAGCTCAGTCACTTGCAGTCCCTTGTGCACAAACAAGCTGGTGTGCCATTTGAACTTACAGTGAGCATCTAGAAGAGAAGCGAGTGTCCTCATGTGATGAGGAGATGATTTCAACATTGGCGACACAGCTAAACTCAGAGCAAAACACGGGGAATCTACAGATGTGTCCCTGCTGCCCTGGGATAAGCTGCCGGGTCCCTGGGAGAGAGAGATGAGCACAGCTGCAATTGCCCATTTGTTTTCCGCTCAAGCAAGGATGCAGAGCTGGAAGGACGACACAGCTTTTGGGAGAAGTCAAGAGCACCTGCAGGAAACGGCGACCCTCAAGGCCGCAGTGAAGTCACAGAGCACTGAGGAAAGGTTTTTCTGTGCTCCTCTCCCCTCCACACCCATGCGCACGGCAGTGACGTTCCCTGCGCCTCTGCCCCTG
>NW_010191380.1:0-2577 GCF_000695765.1 Mesitornis unicolor
TTTATTGTCTTTCACTGAACTGGCCAATCTGGAATAAAGGGCAGGAACTTTTCAGATGACTGCCCATCACTGTTTAGAACCTGTTTTACTCTTTCCTTCCCCCTCTATAAAATTTGATCTAAACTAATGCACAAATGGGTTACTATTGCATTTTTCTACAAATGCACTATTGCTAAAGAATTACCTAGTCTTAGTTTGGAATTATCTAATTTGAACTTTGGTTGTATTTCACAACTTTGACCATAGTGCACATATATTTTTTTTAACTGACATATGCTCTTGTGGTATTAAAATCCACAGATTATTTTATCCAACACCCTAAAGTTGAGAATGGCCATAAATTAGGGAAATTGCATTGGTTATAAGTTAATTAAAGAAAGTAATAATATTGGAAGATGAAATCTTTCTCTGCAGTGTTTATTAGTTAAATTAAATCTGTTTAGTGGTATGTGAGTTCTGATTATCCTAAGGGAGAAATAAAGTCCATATGTCTTTTGAAATTCATTGGCTTGATGATTTTACCCAGTGATAACTTTAAGCTGAAATCATGCTTTTCTTTAGAATAAATTAATAAATAATTCTGGTAATTCCACAACTAGCCCTCTCTCTCTTCCCCTCATCTGCCTACAGGATGCAAGGCTATGTTGCTTGTTGTTGTTTAAGTCATAATACAGAAGACAGTAAAGAATGTGTGCGTGCCTGTGTTTGTTTACATATGCATATTCTAAAAAATGCATATGTTATAATGATAATAATTTCTGTCTTGTACCTCTTACTGTGAAGCTGGCAAAATCAACCATCACCAAGTATTTTGCCAGGTGTCCAAATGAAGTAAATCTTATTGTTATCAAAATCACCTCAGTTTTTAATATTGGCATCTGTCTTACTCTTCTAAATATATTAATAAATTAATTGATAATTGGGAACAGATGAAATGGAAGGGTTTTATGTTTTTTAAAAAATTTTTGTTAATGTACTGACAAAAAAGGCTATATATATAAAACCTAGAGGCCTTAAAAATAACAAAAAATACTGGTTAAGTTGTTTTGCTGTAGGTTAGTAGAAGAACAACTTCTGAAATTAGTCATACTTGTGATATGACAAATAAAAGAAAGCAGTTTAGGTAACTGATGAATTAACACACACACATATATATTTAAATGAACAAAAGTGTTCAGGCACTGTTATTTACTTTAGCTGTGTCTTTAATAACATCTTCCCCTTTCCCTCCAACCTCCTCCCACAATTGTCCTAAGTTGACTGATTTATTGGCAGAGGTACCTAAGAATAGTTTAGTTAGGAGTTTTGGCCAAGTTACAGTCTGTTCAGACCCCTGAATGAACTTGAGAGCTGCCTGGTATCTTGACATGTCATTATGCTACAGCTCACATAACACATTCCTTGAACTGAATTTGTGTACTGATTTTCAGGAAGAAATCTAATAGCCGACATCTATCTACCTCTATTTAGCAGAAACTGAGCTCCTGAGAAATATTTACATTTCGGTTTTTTTTTTCCTTTCTGCTATTAAATAAAGGGGTAAAAAAAGCACAAGAATTTCACTGACAAGTGGTTTTTTTTTTCTGACAACAGAACAGTTTTATAGCTTACTTTATCCCTTAGATCATCTCTGTGTCACTGAAATTTCTTTACTGACTAAATTAAATTAAATAAACATACTTATTAATACATATTGTGCAAGGGTGTAAAAACACACTTAAATAATACTGCAAGAACATTAAAGATGTATACAGAAAATGCTATCAAGCAATTTATTCTGATGCTAGAGTATGCACTTCAAAGATGCTGCATACTTGCAGAACTGCTAATACTGCCTGAAGCCAAATGGGTTTTTTAAGTGGTTGTCAAATCAATATATTGAACTGCTTAATTAGGTGACCTACTCATCAGCACAGTAAAGACAACAATAAACGATACAGCAATACAATGATAAAGCATCGATGCAGGTGACTAGCTCTCTTCAACAGTAGGAGCTGGATGTTCATGTTGAGAATCTGTGCAAATATTTATCCCCCATAATGCTGTATTATCTGAGTCAGACCTCACAACTGTGGTTAAAACAAATAACATATACATTCTCAGATGCTGATGTTCAAGTTGCACTTGAACTTGAATTGTTTAGATTTTAAATGTAAGCCTTTTCATGGTGCTAAATATGAGTTAGTATTGCAGCTCTGTTATCTCATGTGTTAAGATCACTTACCATGATCAGTTGCCAGTTATTTCAGTCAATGTAGTCTAAAATAAAATTGATAGATTGAAGAGTCAGGAAGAACGGGCTTTTATTACTGTTCTGCAGATAGTACTGCACAAGAAAAAAACATAAAAGCTTAAAAGTTAGTCTGTTAGAGTGATCAAAGATAGAAGGAGGACCATGAGGTATCCTCTTTTGTAGAGAAAAATGATCTGCAAAAAAGATATGTTGAAATACTTTGATATATACTAAAATGTTTTGTTATATTTTGTATTTTGACATATACTGTATATACTATCTTTTGATATGTGGTAAAATAAATAATATATATTTTATATATAGTAAAATATACCGGTATTTTA
>NW_010191381.1:0-11960 GCF_000695765.1 Mesitornis unicolor
CGCCTTCCGCTGCGAGGTTGCACCTGTGTAGTGGGGAAGGGAAAGGACTCCGGCTCGGCGGGGAGGTGGCTCCGGTGCTGGCCACAGAGAGATCATGGCGACCTCATGATCCCATGAGGTAATGGGAAGATGGTCATTAGCTCACTCCCTCTGGGCATTTTTATCTGGCCTTTTTTTTGTCCTTTAGTTACCCCACACACACACATACTGAATTTTCAACATTTGTCTTAATAAATCTGATTAAGATCAGCACACTGCTCTTAATCATATTTTCTTTGAGATGTGGGACGATGCTTTCTGTCGGCATAAACATCCTTTGGCAGGGGTGACTCTGTCCATTTTTACTTCCTTGCATATGTTCGTATTTCTTACAAACCATGTAATGTGACAAAGATGTCTCATTTTCCAGTTCAAGCACACATGCAGAAAGTTAAAACTGGATGCCATTCCCAAAGACCTGAAGGCACCTCCCTGTTTTGCAGAAAAATCCTTGTATTTCAAAGCATCTGTTCTCCAGTCTTGCATTAGGGGTATTCCCTGCAAAATCCTCTGGTGCATGTATCTTCCATATTTTTGTATAGCAGTAGGAGCATAACCCCTTGGACATCAGGGCTGTTCATAGCTAAAACCAGCTGGAGAAAGTGGAATCATCCATGTCCTCAGACAGTAGACAGGAATGATGGTTTAACTGCTGTGGTACTAAGTAATACCTTGTGAATTAAGTGCTTGGATGTCCCATACTTTCCTTAATGTCCTTGGGTAGATTGGCCCCGCCAGCATTTGAGTGCTTGCTCCACTGGCACCAGGATGGTGAATGGAAACCTAGGAGTTGATAAGGATGCTTCATGCCAAGAAGCCATGTGGTCTGACCTTCTGTCTTCAGCAGTGGCTCTAAGTGTGAGGAAGAATAAGATGAAGATGAATGTCTCTGATAGTTTTGCTCTGATACACTCCTATCCTAGGACTGTTCTCAACTCAAAGGATTTCCACAGCTTAAGCACTCATATTTATAGATCTGAAGGCCTTTGTCTTTCTAAACTCAATATATTAATGCAACTATTTTACCTGCAAGCATTTTGAGACCGTTGTTTCCTCTTGCCATAGAAAAGGAGAGAATCTAGCCTGACAGATCCCAGAGTACATCTGAAGCTAAAATGCATCATTGTAATATTAAGATGCAGAAATATATATTTATCCTGTTTCTAAGAGAAAGAAGTGAGTGTTCCCAGGAGAGCACCTGCTTTTGAGCATTGCAAGTAGCTGCCTTTCCAATTACCACTCGTAAATTTATTCACTCTTAAGAATTTATTCTGTCTTTCCTTTTGCTGATCAAGTTCTCACAGACTTCCCAAGGGCCTGAGACACTGAAATGCATAATTCAGCCCTGGGGAAAGTGCAGTTAGTCCATCCAGCTGTGCTGCGTGAATAAAAGGTATTCACCAAGGAAAAGATGGTTGTTAAAGACAGTAGCCTTCAAAAACAGGCTTAGCTTTTGGTTTCCTCCGAAGCCATTTCTCATGCCAAGAAAGCATAGGTTCCTCGTTCAGATCTGAAGTATGAAATAATTTGAGTGTAAAAACAAGTAGCATCCCTAAAACCAGATCCTTTCTGGTGAATGCAGCCTGGAAGTGTGTGACAAACAGATCCTTAGCCAAGGACCTGGGCAGTCATTGCATGTGTATTACCTGGATACATATGCAAGTAGAGATGGCATTCATGTGGTGAATAGCTCTCATTTATTTTCATTTGGTTCTGTGAACTCAGAAGGTACTTACTCTGTATTTGGATTTTGCCAATTTATTAATTTACTTTTACCTTAACCAGACTAAAGACAAAGTAAGTTTTCCTTAACTGGTTATCTTGGCTTGAATCAGGTGCTTGGAAAACATGCATATACACTTCTTGGGGTGCAGAGCTTAAAAAATGGAGTACGTGGAACATACACGAAATGCTCAGCACTCTCTGTTATGTCTTCCTCACTGGGTACAGTCCTGCTGCCAAGGCAGACAATTTATTTAACATACCAAGCACAGGATCTGTGCAGCTAGATCAAAGTCTCCCGAATTATCCCTCTCCTACATCAGCTCTGCCCTTGCTTAGGTCGTATTTCCATCCCTGAGTTGGGGGAATCTCTCCCTTGCAGCTCCTTCCCTATAGCAATTCACATTAAGCTGAACTCTGCCTTTAGTTCAGACTTTTCTTACAAACCTTCCCATCACTTAACGGGAAGCATGCATGTTTGCTGTCAGATGTTCCTCTCAACTTTCTTTCCAGTAATTTCTCACTAACTTGTTGACATTTTACTTGTTTTCTTCTAAAGCTGCCAAATATATGGCTAGTCATAAGCTGCAGCAGTCAACCACAAAATCCAAATAACAGACGCAATTCTTTATTCACTTCTTTATTTTACACTCTACCAGATTCAGTCGGCATCCTCATTATTTGGCAGATTTACATACATTTACGTTTCCTGCAAGCCCATTTTTGAAAAGTAGAACCTCCTCGGCTAAGACAGCTGCTTAAGGTTTAAGCAACTAAGGTTTAGGTCTGCGCTCCAGTAAATTACTCCAAGGTATCTGAAGGATAATGGGGAGGCTCCTTTATTTTACTACATAGGCTGTGTTGGAAACGAGTAGCATAAGTATCTCAGGAGAAGGTGTATTTTCCAGGACAGTGTGGCAGCAGCAGCTGAAAAGCCTTATAATTTAAAAAAAGCAGGTAAATAGGGGAAAAGTTCTACCTAGACCAGGGCAAACTCACACTGTTCTGTTCCTGATTATGAGTTTTCTCAAAGGCATCACCAATCTGCCTGCTTAAAATGTCCAAAATGTATTTAAGATAAATTAGTCATTTAAATACTCCTTACTCTATTAAAATCAGATACACAAAAACTTTAGCACGCCTGTCATTTCTGGGTGTGGAAGACCTCTCATAGTGTGAGCCGTCTGCCTCCATGCTTCCAAAAACTGTTCCTCTTCGGCAGCCTGAGATGCTTAAACTGTATTACTGCCATTTTATTCCATAGAGCCAAGAACAGGGATCTTGATACAGAAGCAGACCCACTCTTGCAGGAGACAGAGATGAGGTAATTGAATACAGGTCTTTTCTAATGCTCTCTCTGCTTAGGCGAGCTAAAGGCAGCACTACCCAGTCATAATTTTACTGGATTCTGTATATGACACTTCAGAGACATCTGTTTGAACTCATTTATTTATGATTTCCAACTTTGTTTTTTCCAGCAAAAATAATGCCATACTCTCTCTACTTTTCTGCTTGTAAGCTTTGGGAGCTACTATAGGCTTTTAGTCGGATATTGCTCTAAATTTCCCCTTCTCAGTTGAAAATCGCTCCCTTGACACTTTGGTAATAATGATATATGAGGAGGCTGAGTGTCCTGACCTGAGAAAGCAACTTGCTGCCAGGTTGTGCTCACCTTGGTGCAAACCACTCTGGTTAGCTCCAGCCTGGAGACACCACAGAACAGCAGTGACAGAAGTAGCACAGGTACTCAGCGAACAGAGCAAAGCTCCAGCTCTGCAGGAGGGGTTTAAGTTTTGACTGTAAGCTTATTCTGTGTTCTTGTACCACCCCCAAACTATTCTGGCTTACACCTGCTACTTTGTGTACCATGAAGTTTAGGACACAGTTCAAATTAAAAGTATGGCATCTGCATGATGTGAGGCATTAACCTGTTATAAGCTGACTTCTTCAGTGTAGTTTCCACCAAAAAAATGTTGCAGTGACTTCTGCTGTGTAGACTTTGCTGGACAAGTGTTACCTGCACCACCTTATGACTGAGTCTCCCACAGAGAGCCTGGGGATGCCTTTTGTGTATCTTTCCAGGAAAGGACGGTGTGAAAGGAGAGGAAAACTAGAAATTTAGATTGTGCTTTAAAAATTAGATTTGTGCTCTCTGGCCACGCTGGAGTCCTGTCACAGCTCAGTATTTTCTGCATTTGGCTTGGAAATATTTTGTGTGCATTGGGAGACATAGGCAGTGCCCAGAAAACAGAGTAGGAAACTCTGCTGCTTCATTGCTCTGTGTGCAGCAGCGAAAGGCAGCCTTGAGGAGAGCCTGGGTGGGCTCGTGTTGGATGTGGGCTTCCGCTGTAGCTGCCCACACAAGCCACTTGCCAGCCTCCCAGACCTTGCAAGCCACAGCTGCTTGATGATGGAGGAGCCAAACTGGCATCCAGCCCATGACATTAGAAGATTTGGGGCACCCCGTTGTTGGCATTTTAATTTCTGAGGAGGCATTTCGCCTTGACACTTACTTCTCTTCCTACCTCCTGCTGGTTTTTTTTACAGTCTTGACATCCTGAAAGCAATATAAACTTTGCCAGGTTAGTCAGGCTTTTGAGATGTCTCGATTTGGCTAAAGCATTTCACAGCACTCCCGGCTAAACTTAACCACTCACCAGGAAACTCTGCTGTGCTGAAGAGTCTGCCATTCTGAACAAGCACAGTTGGAATTAGCATTCTTTCAATCCAGCTCCATAAAAAGCTTCAAGAGCTCAGTTTCAAATGACTGAAGTAATTTCCGCCAAATCTGGCTTGGCATTAGATCTCAGCAAGTTGCAAAAAAAATGCACAGAAGTGAAATGTTGAAGTGTGAAAAGAAATTGATTCCCTGTCAAGTTATGCTGCAGATGTGCACAAAATCCTGCTGCAGCATGCACCCGGACTTTCGTGCATGATTTTAGCACATGTTGAAAGCTAGCTATATGGATGTGACTCAGACTATTAAAAGTGTGCATCTTCCTGCAGAAACCGCACGTGGAAAACTTGGATCCTACAGGATTTTACTTGGAAATTTCATTTTCATAGTTTGGATTTTTTTTTCACCTCTGTGACATATTGGAAATAAAGCAAAGCATGTGAAAGAGAGCTTATATAATGGAACTTGTAATTCGCTTTTAATTAGGCAGTAGCAGAATCTACTGTTCTCGCTCTGATACAAAGAGTTCGGAAGGCAGTAGATAAAACATACAGTGGTTTCTCAGAAGATGACTTATATTCCTAAGAATAAATCATATTTACAACTCTGCTGATGTGAAATACAGAGCTTATCCAATGTCCAGCATTGTCTTCTATACTTTGGTCTGATTTACAGCAGTGTTGATACTTCAGGCATCTGGTGATATAAAAAACAGAGCAAGGTGTTTTCTTAATGTCTTAGGTATTTCACACAACTTTTATTGTGTATCTTTGTCCTCCTGCGAAAGTGATGGTGTTAGAGACTTGTGTCATTGTTTTAAGGTATATTTTTCAATATTGGATTAACCAGCTGAAATCCATATAGTGCTGAAAAGTATCAGCTATTTCTGTGGTCAGAGCACTGTGATCCTCTCACATATCATAGTATTTTTAGGCTGTATTTTTAGCAAAAGACTAAATCATTAAATGTCCTTCTAACAATTTGTAGATTTAAGTAGTTTAAAGAGAGTGGGAGAGTCACCATTTTCTTTATCTTTCCCTCCCTTTCTAGGAGGTTTCCTCTGCCCATTCCCTGCCATGGTGCAGCTACTGCTGTCCTATTCTATGGCTGCTGCCACAGTTTCCAAAGCTGTAACATCTTCAGGTCAGAGCATACAGCATGCTGCTACACTGCTCCAGCACAGGTGAGTCTGTCTCAAAATAACTGGGACAGATGGACACACTTTCTGTATTCTTTACATACGTTTCAATTTCTGTACTGAATTCTTTACCTAGAAGGGTCCCACAGTAAGACCCATGCAGATAATGCTATTAAAAGAGCAGTAAGTCACCATCATATTATCAGAGTGCATGTACCCTCTATGCTTCCTTTGAAAAGAATTACTTCAGGGTTTTTTTTAAACATTGTTCCTTAAATATTAGAAAGAACTGTTTCCCAAAAAATAGCAGAGAATCAAGTAGGGGGTATGTATGGAAAAGAGAATATTTGCCCACTTACTGACATAACTTATTTCTTTTAAACTTCGTAACGTCATGCAGGGGAGCACGTGCAGTGGGTTACTGCACTCAGAAGCATTTTACCTTCGAGAGGTGAAGGTTCACGATTTGGTTGGGTCCCAGATGACTGAGTTGAATTACTCTGGCACTTCCTAACTGAAGTGTTAGGTAGTGTAATGAAATTTAAAGGCAAAGAAAAGCACAGATAGCTTCTGCAGTTGTGAAAGAAGTAAAACCTTGACAGCTAGGTCTTAGCCCAACATTTACAATACAATTACATGGCCCATTAGTCAAGCAAAAGCCCCACTCAGGTAACACTGTATAGAAGGAGCTGGACTGGTTTCCTGGCAGTTTCTCTTCACTGGATGCCATCATAACATTGTAGAAATTGTTTGTTTTTTTCACCAAGAGAAACAAGGCTGTTACAAGAAGAACAAAAAAGAAATCTAAATTCAGAGCAAAGAGGACAGTGTGGTCTGAGCTGGACATGCTTTGCAAATGGTGCAGAAGAAACAGAGGTTTGGCCACATTTTGCTTAATAGCAAGCAATTAAATAAAGCAGCATTGTTGTTGAATATAGCCATTCATTTATCCAAGGACAACATATTTTCTCTTTCTACAGGTGGAATGACTGTAATCTATTTTCAAAGGAAGAATGGTGCAATTGCCAGTTTGATATTAGTAACTGAGCACTTTGCACAATTCAGGCACCATCTTTTGTGTAGGTCTAGCCAAGGTGTTACTGGAGAAAACAGCAGTATTTCAGCACGGTATTCTTGAAAGGTTCAAGCCTACCTGATCCAGCCAGCTGAAAGGTTATGTGCTGTACTGATGATGGTAGCTGAGCACCACTAAAGTCAAGATGACCATTCCTATTAGTTCGGCTTTTGGAGAACGGGGCCTTGTAATTTGCCAAAGGAAATCTCACTATTTTAGCCATCAGAGTTTTGTTATGTTTCTGCAGTTTTTCTGCTCACAAAGGAACCTTTCATTATCATGGTAAACAATAACAGATTGAAGCAAAAAAACCCAAATATCCTGCTGCTTAGGAAAGGAGCATAAATGCTTCACAAACAATTTGGGGGCCAGGGCTAGAGAAGAAAAGGTCTGTGAAGCTGCAGGCAGGGGCTATGGTCCAGCAGGAGAGTAGGGGGGAAATCTCGCATGGCTGCTGACGGATGGACAAAGCTTTTATTGCTATGAGCAACTTTGGGACTGGGCAGCCTGACCTGTAGGAAAGCAGGGTTTCTGCAAGCAAAGAGAAAAGAGCTGAAATCTACCCACCTCAGTTTCTCCTACTGGCTTCAGTGGGGCAAACTGACTGATCCTGCTAAATAATCTCCAAAATGATACTTTGTATTTCAGTAGTAGTCTGCCCTATGTGGTAGGAGCCTTTTTTTGTTATTATGTTTTACTTCCTTTTTCCCAAACCTAACTCTTTGACATGTGCAGGGCACCGTGCCACCTGTGTCACACCTTTTCTGGACATGATCTGTAGGTCTGTAAAATTGCCGTTTTTCACAGAAAGGGATAGTAATCCAGTAAAATCTAGTAAAAGCAAGACTGAAATGAAAATCTTTCAAGATTAAGTGCTCCTTTACTGAAAATTAAATCATTTCTGGAAATTCTTTTTATTTATGAACTAGAGCTGTTGCAGAAAACCATTAGCATATATTACAATTCCTCTGGAAAATTTTTGTTCACCAGACTACAGGAAAAAAAAAATTTGTGGTGGTTCCTGATATGAATAACAGAAAAGATTGGCACTTCTGTGTACCACTTTCTTACCAACAGTGCTCTTCTCTGCTGTTCCCAGAGCCCAATACCTGAATGTTTAAGCGCTTATCTATATGACTTCAGCCTTGTCTTATGTGAACGTCTGCCAGGCAGGAACTGGGCTGTCAGCTTCATCCCATCAAAAAATCTCCCAGTGCCATGAGCTGAGGGCAGGTTCCAATTGTTCAGTCATTCTGGCCCAGGCTGAATTTAAAGGCAGGCTCCTGTAGCGAGTGGAAGTTGCTGGAGGCAACGGCTCAGCAAAAGGCATTAAAATCATATGTCTCATAATTATTCTTTTGACTCAATTACCCGTTTACTCTTTATTTTTATATCCAGTGGAACCTGAGGGCAGCAAATACTGCGTAAGGGGAACAAATCCCGTATAATAGTTCTTGTTTTGGTACATTCACTTAGTGGTGATTTATTAAGGGCTGCTGAATAAGCCTGATTAAAATGCATAAACAGTTCTGAACAGTAAACAACCATGTCTAAGGATGAAAAAATGGGACCCACATGCTGTGCATGGAAATTGCCCTTAACAACATGGCCTATTGTTGAACAGATAGGAAGCCAAAGGTTGCTTGTAATCAAATTTGAAGTTTCCCATCACTTATAAAAGCAACACTTCCTTGTGTAAACGTTTCAATTTGTTGTTGTTGAAAACTGCTTCCTGACTTAATCCCTACAGGAACCCACGATTTCTTTGATTGTCAGGTAAAAAGACAATTTCAGATAAAGTAACTTTTAGATTTAGACAAAGTAAAATAAATACGCTTAGTCCAAGCGTTCCCGCAGCAATAAAATCTGTATAGTTTCCTAAGATTAATTAGAAAAAAATGACCTGTTGCATCAATTTAATCTCTTCTGAAAATTTCCTCTGTTCTTGCAATTAAAATAATGCAAAATAGCAGAGATTTATAGAGCACACTACAGCAGTACTAACCCTCCTAACTTTGTACAGCAGCTAGGAGCTCCCTGCAGATTTTTTACAAAGTTAATTAATTACAGAAATTTTCATATTAAATACCTGATCTAAGAATATATAGTTTTTCCATTGTCGGGGGGCTCTGAGTCATGCTTAGAGCAAACACAGGTACATTTCAAGAAATAGAAGTTGCTTTTGATTAATTTGACAAATACAGCTTCAGAGCAAGGAAACCCAAGTCTTAACTGAACTATGAATGCCATTACATTTCCCTCTGGATGCAGCGGGATCTCTGCCAGGGGCTTCCAGGGAGCCAAGATTTCACCACTGTGTTTGAAGTCTCTGAACAAAATGTTGTCTCCCTAAAATTGTTTAAACATTTTTTTCTCTGTAACAAATAGGAGCAAATTGTATTTAACTATGACATGATTATCTGTTATCTGTTGTCTTTGAAAGGTCCTAGAGGTTTAGAGGTCCCTAACAAGTGGAGAAAGGCAAAGCTGTACCCATCCCCAAAAAGGACAAGCTGGGGAGCTACAAGAACGAAGGGGACCTTGTGAGATTCAGCAAGGACAAATGCAAAGTGCTGTCCCCAGAAGGGAAGCACCCCTGCAGCAGCCCAGGCTGGGGAGCAGCTCTGCAGGAATTGCCCACCCGGGGGCAGCTGTGTCCCCTGGCAGCAGGGGCAGCCACCTGCCTCATCCAGGAACAGGGACACAGCCTCTGGACTGCGGGAAGGGATCATTCCCCATGTCTCAGCACATTTTAGACCACATCTAGATACTTTGTCCAAGTTTGAGCCCAACAATGCAAGAAAGAGATTGACAAACTGGAGTGAGTTCTGCAGAGACCCTCAGGCTGATTTGGGACTGGGGCACTTGCCTGATGAGGAGAAACTGAAAGAACTGAGCAACCTGGTCTGAGCTCAGAAGTCACCCTTATTTGAGCAGAGGTTGGACTAGAGACCTCCTGAGGCCTTTCCAGTTTGAATGAGCCGATTCTAGTATTCAAGAACAAAGTTCCTGGTGACAGGTCTGTGTAAACTATGCTGCAACATCAAACCAATTTTCAATAATGTTGTAATTGAGAATTTTCCATGTAATAGGCTTTACAGTGTATATTGGACCTTGAGAGAGAGCTGCCTTAGCTGAGAGAGCAGCCTAGCTGTACACTTGGCTAAAGCATAACAAATGGGTATCATCTTCGTCACTGAATCTATTTTAGCTAAAAGAGGCCCTAACTACTGTATTTAATTTTAAGGTTTTCCATCTACCATACACACTTGGATTCTGCTGAACAAAATGAGCTCTTCCAGAGACATCAGCAGAACCAAACCTGTGTGTGGGTTGCAGTGAAGGCTTAGGCATGGGACGGACACTGTGGTGCTGACCTCTGCCTTGGGGGCTGACGGACTCCCATGGGCTGTGGGAGAACTCTGAGCCTGTGGGGCATTTAACTGTTGAAAATACAGGTTTTATAGTTGCCCAAAAGCTGGCAAGAAGTCTGATTGGGCCAGTGCCATAGACACAGGGGCCTGTAATCATACTTTGAAGGTTATATCTGATAAGGATTTGGTTGAAAGCATATGATTAAAATTTCCAAGGGTTTCTGTTGGAGCTAATCACAGCTACAGTGATTATAGTCAGTAGGAGGGTACTTACGTCTTTGGAAATGAACTATTTTATAAGCAGTGTGAAACAGCAATAGTATTTTTCATCCTAACCACAGAGTTACTCAAGGTTTATGAAGTCAAATATAAAAATGAAAATTCTGTCTCAACTTTGTTTTGGGTCTTACCCAATTTGGGCATTTGGCTTCAAAAATTCCTAAGTCAGAATTAGTGAAAAGATCATTATCTATTTTCAAATTAGAATAGTGTTCATTGTCTTGGTGTACTAATGCCTTTTTCCTGACATAGAACACGATTTCAAGCATGGGTTAATACTGTTAGGCTTTCATTTAAGATTAAGGTTGTACCTTAAATATTTTAGGAGTGATGGGATTCAGAGTATCATGAGGTGCGAGGCTATATACATAAAACTATGCTGTAGTGAAAATACAGAATTATATTTAAGAAAGCCTCTTCTTCTTGGCATGAAAAGAATTGTTGTTTCTGTAGATTAGAAGCTCCTCAGATGTGAGATGCGCTCTGTTATTACCTGCACTCTGTGTCTTTTGCATTCTTCACTTGTCTGCCTTTAATGTGCTGCCAAATTAGCATACCAAGCTGGAGATGTTCATTTACATTTTGCTCTCCAAGAAAACAAATAGCAAAGAAGCTATTTCCTTTTCCAGATTTTTACAAGTATCAAGCGATGTATTTGAATTTCTGTTATAACTCTAAAAATCTTTTTCTGATTATTTTCACAGAAATGCAAGAATTAATTTTGACAATAAATGTAGTCTAAGATTCATTAATTTTAGATACCTATCTTTTCCAGTACTTTCAACTATCCATTTTCTTTCTCTTCACTAAAATTCAGCATTAATTTTTTTTTTTTCTGCTTTGCACAAATACAGATCTGTTAAAGAGTGTTTATATATTACTGGAAAAAATGCTATACCTAATTATAATTCTTATGTAGTCCCTCAATTTATATCCATTTAATACAGCTCTCTTATTTCATTTAAGGAACCATTTTTCCCCAGTGTAAAATGTCACCATTAATACCGCATTTGATAATGTTACATATCAATCTTTTATGTGATGCTAAATCAAAAAGCTTCTTTGTAGTCAACTTCAGATGTCTCCTACTTCACACTTGTCAGTTTTTATTGTCTTTCCCACGAAGAAGTTAATCATGTTAGCTAAACACAATTTTCCCTTTTAATATCATGCTGACTAGTGCATATCTGTTCATATGTTTCCCAGATATCTTTCCAAATAATTACTAGAACAATTTTTGTAGTTTGTTTTTCTTTTTTTTAATATAACAAATCATGCCTAGGTAGCATGTGTCTGGGAAGAGATCATTTCAACGAGACACTAGGCCAACAAGGAGAAATTATTTAGGAGATATCCTAATGTTACAAAGAGATGTAATTGCCAGGGGATGGCCCTCTGACATGCTTACTATGTGTTATTTAACCTATCACTGTCAGTCTGTCTGTCCTGTGTGCATAAACTTTGATTCTGCGTTAGCCATCCACAAGCACATTACTGCACCCAGTAACCCCTATTTAACCCCTCTTCTCAGGTCACTGAAACAGAAGTCAAAAGGATGTGATCAACTACTCAATTAGGGTAGATTGTAATCGAGCCAGGTATTTGCACAGCACCTACTCCCTTGTATACAATTACTTATTCTCTTCTTTCTTCCCT
>NW_010191381.1:11991-23188 GCF_000695765.1 Mesitornis unicolor
TTAAATGTCCTATTTTGTTTTACTCAGCAGAAGAATGAAAAACATCTCAATGGTCCCATGTAAGAACTGTTCACTTTTCAGTATTGAAGTTATTACAGCTAGCTACACTTGCTGACACAGTGGTTTTGGTTGGAAAACAGTCGTTTGAAAATACCACAACCATTTTTGTCTAGAAGTTCATTAAGAAAACTGAAAACTTACATTTTGTTACTATCAGCACTTGGTTTCAATGCTAGAATACTGAGTAATCACTCTCATCAAAATGAAACAGTAAAATCATCTACATGTTTCAGGGGCAAGACTTACCTGAAATTTCCCTTTGTAGGAAATGATGTCCCAAGTTATTATTCCAGTTGGGAATGCAGTTTCAAAAGGTCAGAAGTGATCATGAAAGAGATTTCTTGCAGGTTTCTTGCTGTGTGGTTTTCTGGCTGTTCTCATGCCACCCTCAAGGGGGGAGGGCTGTGTTTTATTCTCAAGCTACTTGAAATACAGCATTGCCAGTCACCATGACAGGATCTTCTCTTCAACACTTACAGGCAATACCTCTTCAGCTGCTGACAATGTGGCTTTTTTCTTACTGTTGTGTCTAACTTACAAAAATGTTACTCTGTTTTGATTCCAAGTCCAGTAACCTCTTTTCTTTTTCTTTTGACTAAATGTCAAACTCATAGCTGTACTTTAGTATGCTTTCGTAACTCCATTTGACTATGGAATTGTAATATCCTAGCATCATCTGCCTTCATTAGACCCCTGCCCAACCTTTGCACTTCATACAGTAAATCTCTCGTTCTCTTAAGATCTCATTGCAATCACTATTTTCTTTGCTCTTACTTAAACCCACCTCCTTTTTTGCCATTTGATAACACTTTTGAAGGCCTACTACTCTCATATCATTGTATGGGATCATACCATTGTACAGGGTTCTGTTGAATTTCATATATGGCCCTTTATAGGTGCTGTACATCTGGTTTATTTTTACAAAGGTAACACTAGAAAACATGATTTTATTTTACACCTATTCTAGTTGTCCTATTATTTACCATAATTGCTGTTATTACACTTATTATATTATTTTTACATGATTAGTGGTAATACAATTGGAAAGTCTAGAGATCAGCTATTCATGATCCATCACGCAAAGAGCTGTATATGCAGATATAAAAACCAGTATGAGTTTTATTTACCCACAGAAACGTTATGACTGTTCACTGATAGCACTTAGAAACCTCAATTTCTATTTCAAGTAAGCATGAAGAAAACTTTGAAGTTGAGCAGTACTATCAGATAAAGCACAAACCCTTGAGATGCAGCAGTGAGGGTCTCAGGCTATTTTAAGATTTTCATACATTATTACTTTATTTCTTGCACCTGTGCTGGTGTGCAGCACACACTCATTTTCAGCTTCTCCCGTCTCACCAATGAATTGTCTTTAATCACCTGGGAGTTAAATTCTAGTGAACACAACAGAAGCCAGAGTGAAGATGCAGCTTATTCCAAGTAATGATTTCATCTAATATAAAAATGTTATCCTAAAAATGTTGAAAGAATAATGTTACATGTAGCCTCTGCCTGTTTAAGAATGCCAATAAATCCATACAGGAAACATTAAAATCATCAATGACCTACTGGTGATTTTTATGCTACAATTTATCTAACAAGCCTTCAAGCCATATAGTTTTGCTGTTAAAGAGCAATGACTTTTAGCAGACTCAGTTCACTTAACTGCTGACTTAACTTTGTGTTGTAATTAAAAACAACAGCAGGTGGAAGAACAGTTTTTGAATGTGTTTGCACTGCTTCTGAAAGAACAAAGTGAAAATCCTAGATTATTGATGTGAGAGCTGCAGGAGCCTTCCTGTTTACAGTGTCTTGATCATGTCTCAGATTAAATATATTTGGAGGCCAAAGGCCAAAATCCTAGGCCACAGTCAGACATCCATTGCAGAAATGAGAGTGCTTATTTAAATGCCCCTGCATCCTCATGCCCCCTTTTTCTGCATCCCCGAAGCAGAGATGCCAAAATAGATTGTGTAAGCGGCCCTGCGTCTTCCAGAATCCAAGTATCAGCAATATCAGATAAATTTAATCGGCTGTGAAAAGCTGTTGAGGATAAACTCAGTGAATTGGCAGTGAAGACAGTTTGAGTCCTCACGTGAGCCATTTTGGCCGCACTGCTGTTTGAGGCTATGTTGAAATCACTGTTTACTGGTTTCGTGTTTTGTTCTTTGGCCCCCTCCGACTTGTCAAAGGTACTGTGAGGTAGTAGGTGGCTGCTGTCTTCAAGAAGTCCCCATTCAAACTGTGTGGGACCAGTGGCTCCTTCCCTTTTCTACCACCTCACCTATTTGCACCCTTCTCAGCATGTCCCTTCACTCTTTTAATGGCCATTGAATGAAGGACTGAATTGTCCCTTGGCCTCTTCTTCCCCCTTGTAACTCCTTTCAAAATTATATTCACTATTTTGACTTAGTTAAAGGTAAGCTGAGATTAAACAGTTGGGGACTGGAACTCTGAGAGTTGTCATTTTATAAGTTAAGGCAATTACATGAAGATGGCATAGTAACCAAAAAATAACACAACAGTGGCTGTGGAAATCCCAGGATTTTGCTTTGTAGTGGCTCTCAAACAAGCAGGGTTCACTGACCAAGAATTGACAACAAATGTACAGCATTCCGGCACTGTGCCAGTGACCCATATCCATTCTGCTGAGTCTGAAGGGATATGCATTTCGTTAGCAGACTGTTTTGTTTGTATTTATTTTACATTGTATCCACTGATGGCACCAAATTGTCTTAAGCTCTTTTTAAAGTGGAAAATTTCCACATTGACTAACAAAACTGGTTTTGCTCACAGTGAAGATATACAGATGTCATTCAGTGCTATGTTTGTGTTGCTGATGCGTTAAAAGAGAATAACAAATACTTGCCATGTGTTTCTCCACTGATTTCATAGCATCATGTACATCAACATAAGGGAATAAGAGGAATACCCCACCTAGATGCTATTTCTGTGCAAACAACAATTTCCTTACTTCAGCTCCCCACACCTGGCCAGACCCAAAGCTGTAGTTATTTTGTTCAAATAGTGAATGTGGGAAATGGCCAGGAATCCTAATAGGTTCTCCTGATCAAAAGATAGCTTATCATGAAATATAAAAGGAATCTTTTCCAGACAAAATTATCTACACAATTTTCCTGTTACTCTAAAAAAAAAATATTGCCCTTAGGGTTTGATGTAAAGTGGGTTCCTTTGGTTTGCATTTCTGTTGTTCCTGTCTTTACAGAAAGCGTGGAAATTCTGAAAATTATATCAGAGGCTGCTGCCCAGCGAGCTGTCTGCTGCTGCCCAAGGCAATGAGCACCAGCTTTCAAAGGAAGAAAAAGGCTTTAAAAACCAGTACTGCAGGTTTTCATGCCAGAGTCTTAAATACAAAAACACAGTTTAAAATATGGTCAAGACACTACCTACACCATGCTCAGAGGCTGAATACTGCAAAAACCTTAACGATCCAGTGTTTTATATAGGGAGATGTTTTATACTGAACTCAAGGCCATAGTGAACTGTGTTATTGTCCACTAATGGCACAGGATATTTAGCAAAGATGCTGACACTTTGTAGAGCCAGGTAGACAGATGGACTACAGCCCAAGAACAGCAAACTTGTTTTGTTAAAGGCAGAAGAGCAGTTCTTTATTCTTATCTTGGTGAGGGTCAGACTGACAGCCTTCTGCAGCTTTTGTAGTGCCTTACTCCTTCAGGAACCTAACCACAGCCCAGGAGAAAAGCAGCATTATTCAAGGCAGGTAAACAGAGCAGAACCTGGCCCTCAGTCAGTAAGTGATTTGCAGAAAGGTCTTTTAAAAACATGCTGTGAATGACTGTTTACTTGCCTTGAGGCAGCAAACAAAGACAACCTCCAAATCCCACTATGGCAATTGGCAAGTGTAACCCTACCCAGCCTATTTCAGTTCATTTCAAACACACTGTCCTAAGTGAAACGGGAATTTCAAGGAAGCAAAGTTAAAAGATGCTGGCAAATGAGTCTCTGCTACAAAGGCTGAAATGGAGGATTACAAATGAGCGATGCCTTTAGTTAGCCTGCTAAATTGGTGTGCAGGCCTGGAAAAAGAGAACAATGAACACCTCCTGACACCAGGCTGTTTGTCTGGTGAGTATCCCTCAGTGCAAATGTTGGTACTGTGTGAGTATTTTTTGTGTTTCTATAAAGTCCTAATGAGCTCCTTGGGTGAGAGTGAAACCCTTTGCTTTTTCACACTGTGCTCAAGACCCTTAAACTTCATGGGGTCAGGCCTAAAGAAAGGGTAATGGACCATGAGGTCCAGCTTAATAGACCCGATATTAACACAGCAGCAAGAATGTCACCAAATGCAAAGTTTAGGGCAGGCAATGAATGAAGTATTTGTTACACTTAAATAATATACAAAGATTATAACAGAGTAGTAGCACTATATCAATGTCATCATGCGGGACTTTGAAAATCCCCCATGTATGAAATAACTTTGCAATGCATCCTTGTATTATAAAAACCACAATTTACCTACATGCCCAAAATGATTAATTTCATGAATGTATACTAAATGTCATATCTAGCCAAAAATATTTGTCAGAACTTCTTGTTAATCTTGGGCCTTGAAAAACCCATGTGTAAGAAAACCTCTCTAATCTATCAGATCGCAGTAAAAGAGTATTTGCATATGAGAAGCAAAGAGTTCATTCATTCAGTGGCTGAGATTCTGGTACTGGCAGATCAACAGTTTTATTGGAAAGTGAATGTGATTTCTCACCTTTAGTTTAGCCTTGAAATGCTTATTTGTGCAAACAATGTTTCATCTGACTAATGAAGTTAATGGATAACTCATGCTAAATTATGAACCAATGTGGGACCTGAACCTTCTTGACTTATAACATTCATTTTAATATGAAACAATAAACTAGCATGTGCCAATGAAAGCCCTAATTAAAGCAAAGGAGTAAATACAGTTATTTAGGAACACCAGGGATCAGCAATTTAACAGCTTATTTAATAATTATTTAACTTCTTTTCATAAGCATAAGTTTGTAAGCCCAGAACTGCTTAACACTATTTGAAGTAGCCCTATATTAAACTTTATTTGTAGATAAGGAGCTTTTGTTACTGTCTTTACTTTGTATTGTTAGAAGAATTAAAGTGTAGATATAAATAGTGATTTAGTGAGCTTTTTGAAAGTGGCAAAAGGGCATTTCTAAGAAAAACATTTTTTTCGTTGGGCAGAGTTTACTTTCGCTTTTAATGACTGAGAGCAAAATGCTTTCCAACAATATAATTCACGGAGCAGCTACTCTATGAGGAGTGTGTCTTGTCCCTTTGAAATAAGGTCCCACATAGACGTATGGTGCTTGAAATGGGAAACAGAAAAATTAAGAAAGCAAATATTGGCAAAGTTAGTAGTTATATTTAATTTGACAAAACCAAGAATTCTTTTTACTTTGAAAAAAGAAAATTCCCCATGTGTCGATGCCTCATATCATTCTGACCTGGCGCTCACCAGTATGTGCCTGCAGGTGATGGGAACAAAGAATGGCCCCAACCTGCCTGGGGACTCCAGAAATACAGGAGGACTGGTCTCTTCTGTTGGTAAGTAAATGAAAATAACGGAGCAGCATTGCCTGCTTTTCTGCCATAGGACAGTTGCAAACAGGTTATCTAAACTACAGATATTTTTTCTTCCTTCTGGGGTTAATCAAAGGCTGATGGGTTGATGAAGAACAGATTCTCTTCTGAGGGTGCCTTTCTTCCCACAGCGACTTTCTGTAGCAACTTGCATGCTGCTGAGCATTCCCTGAGTTGGCCAGGATGATTGCGGGAGATACTGAGTTGGGCTGTCCCAATGTCCAGATGTGACAGCAGAAACTGCACAAAATTGTGGTTGTCTCGCTGGGGCACCCTGGTGGAGACCTCCCTGTCCAGCACAAAACGCAGCCCATAGCAGTTGTGTTTCAAAATCCAGCTGATGCGCTTGTCCACATTTCCAGACCTGTCAGCAAACCAGGCTGTACAATGGAGGAGGAGGCCATAAAAAGCAGAAACAAATTGCTTCACTGACCTCTCTCTCGTGACTGCTAGAGAAAGGTGGGGAGCCAAGGTAGTTGCCAAGGCACCCAAAGGGGGTTCATATTACTGACTTTACTATTTGTTGCCTCTCACAGAAGTATTCAGTGCTCATCCTCCATTTTTGAAAGTTAGTGGTTTAAAATTTCATTTAATCATTAAAACAACATAAAACATAACCCTCTAAAAATTATTATTATTAAATTATTTTGAAGAAAAAAATGGTTCTCTGTTTTAAAACTTTGAATTTGGTGTTCCTGAGTAGGAAAGGGAAGCTTGTCGAACTCGTGTATTCTAATACAATATCCCAGACGTTAGTGTAGCTCAAAGCTTTGCATGGAGAAGGCTGGAACCTGGCACTTTCCAGTAGCAGCACTGCTGGTAAGTTACCTCAAGAACAAGGCCACCAAAATTATAGTCAAGAAAGTGAAGCTCTGCTAGACCACTATGCTGGATGGAAATACAGCTCTAGTGCAGGAGTATCCGTGTCTGCATGAATTACGAGCTTAAATTTATCAATACTGGGTGAAATTAAAGCAACATCTTCAAAACATCTTCCCTGACCTAGGACTCTGTTCCATGCTGAATTTGACTTGAGCACTTGAAAAGCAGCTCCCTCCATACTTGGAGATCCAGGACAGGAGGTACCTGAGACTATCACATCACAAGAACAAAGCAACTTTCAAGTTATCATCTGAGGTTACTTCATACCATCCATGATAGGTGAACATATGTTGCTGCTTTGAAAGAAAACAACAACTCTGCAAGATTTTAAACTTTTTGTTGAAAAATTGTGAAGCCAGCAATTCAAAGTTAATTAAAATCTGAACCAAACTATTCTAACTTTAGGAAAACTAACTACAGTGAAACAATCCAGTTATGAATCAAGCTTAATGAGAATCAAAGTAATTACTCTGTAACTGAAATGTTATGAAGTCACAAATTGTTTTGAGCAGTGAGTGAAATCATCAAATAAACACTGTTTGCATTAAATCATGAATTTATGTAACACAGACTCAGAGAAGGACTTGAAACCTGCTCTCTCAGTTCTTGAATAATTGGTATGTAAAGTATTGAAATAAGTATATTAAATAGGCCTTAGCTAAAGAGGCAAGTAGCAGGGTTAGGCTTTTCTGTCTTGTGTTTTCCACTGGTTAGACTTAGCTTCCTGCTCATCATTTAGGTCTTCTGGATCACTTTTCAGGTGTGATTTCAGGTAGCAGGCTTGAGATGCACTGATTGAACAGGGACCTGTGCTCTTATTTTGATCACCTGGCTCAGACCATGTGTCTCATGAAGTCTGGTGCAGATGATGCGGTAGTTAAGGAAGAAGATAACATCTTCAGATTGTGCGGTCTTCGGAGCATGAGGGTTGGAGTTGTGGTCAGCCAATTTCATTTCTGTTTGCTATTTCATACCATGCAGTTTACTTTAATCATGAGGCTCCTCGGGGTAGCATGGTATATGGCATCTTGCTGTTATTTGGCCTGAAGACATTGGTGTTTTCCAGAGAAAACCATATGTGCTATGTTTTCCAACTCAATAAGAACATAGAGTCCATACTCAGAGGCACATACTCAACGGGACACAGCCTAGCATGCAGCAGACTTGCACTCAAAATATAAAAATCACAAACTTCAAAAGAGGTCACTCCAGGTACTGTTTTGTCTGTCTCCCAGCTTCTTTGTGAGGAATAAAAATCCTTCCTAAGGAATAAGAACAATGTGCATGTATGTGTGTGTATATATATTTTAAAAATATACAACTTATCTAGAAAAAAATAATAAACCTTGCAAAATACAGGAATCTGAAGTTTATACATGATAAGTTTTATTCCAGTTTGTATCTCTCCACCTAGATATGAAGGTTTGACCTGTGTGTCTATGCAAGTTTTGAATTCAAACTACTTATTTTGAAAATCTATATTATGCAGTGCTCTGAAGAGCGAGAATATAAACACACCCAGAGCCTCTTACGGAACTGAAGCGGAACATCTCATTTGTAGGCAAGGAATGTGTTTTTATAATGCTTTTTCCCTCTCAGGAGCCATGTAACTTCTGAACTATAT
The DNA here is from genome assembly GCF_000695765.1 of Mesitornis unicolor. Taxonomy (NCBI): domain Eukaryota; kingdom Metazoa; phylum Chordata; class Aves; order Mesitornithiformes; family Mesitornithidae; genus Mesitornis; species Mesitornis unicolor. Next base: position 20,171 of record NW_010191381.1, read on the forward strand.
TCTAAAATTTATACTACTACTAATAAGAAAATAGTCACTTAGCCAGATGTAGCTCTATCTTGCTTTACTGTAAATCAAAAAACCCTATTGTTTACCTGGCTTTACACTGTTACAAATAAATGAGAGACATCTAGCAACCTCTGAGCAACTGAAGCAAACTCTCCAGAACATGCATTGCTCTATATATTTGATCTTGAAGTCTCTTTTAAATGTTAATTCCAATAATGTAGTAAGCTTTTAGCTGAAGTATTTCTCACTCTCAGCAGTCAAAGCAGCACTACAATTGCTCACAAAGTCCAGAACAGGTGTTATCAGAGGTGGTATACCTCACTTCTGATGACAGAGACAACAGAAGCAGGATGCAAAAGCCAGAAGCACACAGAATTCTTGCTTTTTAGGAAGCCTTCCTCAGGAATGATGTAGTGTCTGATACATGTTCTCCTATTAAGGTACTTAGATTAAAAACACACGCCATTTTACGATAGCCTGACAGCAAATAGTATGATGTTCTCCCTGACAAAGATGACAGAAGAAAAATATAGTGATAACTTGTTAGCCTGTTACATTCCTTTGCAATGACAGAGCTCAGTAAATGCATTTCCAGTAACAGCCTTTGCACAAGGTTTTTCCTCCAGCTGTCATTTTTCAGTATAGGAATGGTAGCGAAAGCTCCGCCCTCAAAATATTTACAAGAGTGTAGGTATCTGGGGGGAGAAGCCTGCCTGTTCAACATTCAGTGTGCTGGGCTCAGATTGTCTCTCCAGTACTTGTAAATTAACAGTTATTTGCTTAAGACAGAATTAAAGTAAAACCAGTGACAAAGTGAACAATAAATACTCCAGTCTCAGCCTAGGCAAGTCCTCAAAACCTTACACTCGAATGATCTCGAATAATGGATCTTCTCTTCCTAGTGTGAAGGTGCAAAATGTGTAACAGGAGATATTTTCCCATCTGGTTAAGTAGAGAAGGGCCTCTTACTTCTACACTCGAACCAGAATCACATCAATGTATCATCTCTGGCTTGTGCTGTGCTAGAGGGAAGCCTTGCCAGGACTCAGAGTCGACACAGGACATGTGAGCACCACTAACATTCCTCTATTTTTGTAGCCCATGAGACATCATTTCCCTTGTAGGCAAAATCAGACATCTGAATCACTCCTGCCTAATGGTTGCATCCTGCCTGAATTCCTTTTATTTACTGGATTTGCAGTCTAGTGACTCAGATTAAGTACCAGTCTGGTACAGTGAAAGCAGAGAAAACACACTTCTTCGTGTGGCTGAGAGTAGAGGAAGAAGGCTGTAAAATATAAAGGCAAACACTTTAAATCCAGTTACTTTACTTCAGCACACAGAACTTGGGGAGATTATTTTCACCGTGAAATAGGGTCCCATATTGGAAGTCATAGGGTTATATAGGGACCATATTTCTTCTGTTAATTAAGGTAACTGCTTCTACCTAAGTGTTTGGCAAACGTGGGAATGCTGGATAAGGATAACCTCCACTGTCAATGTAAGTTATGGGTTAAATCTTGTTTACTAAAGGAATTTACATCCAGGGGAAATAAATTAGTATATTCAAATACAGAGTGCATACACGAGGATATATGAATCATATGCAATGTTTTCCTCCTTACAGTGTGTGAGATCAAATTTACATCAGAATGCCAACAAATGTCTAACATTCTTAATTTTTAAAGGCCTCCAGAGCATTAAAACAATAATTAAATACTTATATTTATTTTCCTAGAGAAGTGTCACATAACCTGTTTTGTTTAATAAAATTTCCAAACTCCAATCTGTTAGTATAACAAGCCTCTTTTTTCTCTTCTTTCCTCTTTTCCTTTTTTCTGTCTTCCCTTTTCTCTCTTATTTTCTTTTTCCTTTTTCCTTTCTGCTTGATTTTTCCTTTTTCTCCCTTTTTTATTACTTTTTTCTTTTTCTTCTTTTTCCTTATTTAATTTTTTCTCTTTTTTCTTTCTTATTTCCCTTTCATTTTTTCCTTTTTTCCTTTCTTTTTCCTTTCTATTTTTCTTTCATTTTTCCTTTGTTTCTTTCTTTTTTTAATTTTCCTTCTTTTTTCTGTCTTTCTTTCTTTTTCCTTTCATTTTTCGTTTCATCTTTCCTTTCTTTTTCTTCCCTATTTTTCTTTCCCTTTTTTATTTCCTTTTCTTTTTCCCTTTCTTCTTTTCCTCCCCTCCGCTCGTTCCCCGGTCCCCTCTGCCGCCTGTTCGCCGGTGGGCGGGGGCGGGCGGCGGCGGCGGTGGGTGAGCGCGTGCTGCCACCCGCAGGCCGCTGCCTGGCGCTGGGTTTCTCTCTGGCGCTTTCCTTCCGCGACAGAGGTAGCGATAAACAACCGCCAGCTCTGTGACAAGGCTCCTGGGTATATAAATAGCAATGAGAGAGAACTAATGAGCTACCTCAGGGCTACTTATAAATTATGGTTAAAAGTGACTTTAGTTAAGCGGCTATTAGTGCCTACGCTGGGCATGCATGAGCGAATGTGTGTTTAATTGCACTAACATGACTGCCACATATTGCTAAACACTGCAGTGGAAGCCACTCCACAGTAGTGGTGGCTCATTCAAACCAGGATCGGGAAACTAAGAAGTGCCCCAATGCAATAAATATGTACTCTTTCTTATAAGATCGTGACAATTTTATATTATTAATCTTATTAGTAAAACGTTACATTTGTATTATGAATTTTTTTATTTCAGTTACCTTCAGTAGCAATTTAAGTAGATTTCTAGAGTACAGGCACACGCATACATACTGGGCACGTGTAAGTCTCCTAATGCAATTGGAGTCACTGAAGCTACCTCAGTACGTATCACTTCAGGAGCTTTCCCTAAGAATTTCTCTGTAGAAAAATTTTGTTACTACAGCTACGTGCTGCCCTCACAGTCTCTGATAATTTATTTAATGTTATTTGTGGAAAAATTTATACCTCAGAAAATATTTTATCCAAGGGTAATGAGGTGTCTTCTTTTTTCACAGAATCACAGAACACAGAATCAC
>NW_010191382.1:0-6924 GCF_000695765.1 Mesitornis unicolor
ATGTATGTATGTATGAAAAAATAGATATTGCATATTTTAGGTATATGTGTGTGTGCATGTATACATAAACTTACTGTCCTTGCCTGTAGGGGATAGTGAGGCTATTCCGCTAGGTTTTTTGTTTGGTTTTTAAAGAGTAATTCATGTCTCCTGAATGAGGAGGACTTTCTAGGGAAGTTTAACCACTACTGTATTAAAGTCACTGTCCACAATCTTCTGCTTCCCTTCCCTCGTCTTTCTCCCAGCTGTAGCAAAGGAGTGGTGAGCTAAGGAAATGGCTCGAGCTGTGTTTTGCCTAGGGGCAAGTAATCTCCTGCATCCCTGGAAGAAGAAGGTTTCAGATGCCTCACACTATTGAGCTCTGAAAATACATCTCCAAATATGGTATATCTCACTTGTCATGAAAGCTTCTGATCATTTGCAGCCTCAGTTGTGTACTGAGTTGTGTACAAGAAAATAGCTGTACAGATGTACATATTCAGGGGAGTCTAGCCAGAATGTGCAGAACCCTATTTTTACCCTACCTCTGCTACTCTTAGAGTTTGTTTCCTAATGCTTATGAAAGAGACCGTGATGACCTCTGGTTTTTTTCCACAGAAGGTATTGTGATAGTCATAATGATTTCTTCTGAGGATAAGGGCTTGTATCAGAGAAGGGATGGCAGCAGGGCGTTACAGAGAGGGTAGAATGTGAAGTTTTAAAGTGGATGTTGCTAATAGAAATGTGCCTTTTCATATCTTCCGTGTTCTCAGAAGCAAAGCAATATCAAAGAGCAGAACAATAAGAGATGAGTTATTGAAAAATAAATCATGGGTGAAATTTGGAACATTGACTTCAATGAGACCAGCATTTCTCACACGTTGATATGGGTGCTGGATGTGTCTAGATGGAGGTTGCTGCATACAAATGCTCAGTCCTCCTTTTTTAGTATTGCTCAGAAAGAGTCATTGCTGTGAATGGTAAGTCTTCCTATATCACAGAGGTAAAGAGGAGCGTTATGCAGAGTGGGCAGTTACACAAATGGAAGAGAATAAGTGATATTTAGGTGCTAATTGGTAATATAAACCATTGATTTTTCTTCTTTTCTACCAGCTCTGACATGAGCAAGCCTATATAAAGAAGCTGTTTTTTAAAGGCACAAGATTATTATTTCATTACAGAAAGAAAAAGAGATTTAGAAAAGAGAAACCCAAGTTCAGAGTTTGATCTTGAAGTCGTCCTTAGAACAGTTCATTGTAGTTAATAGAAATACTCACAGAAGTTAGAGTAATGATCAGTGTTATTACTGTTTTCTCCCCACTGTCACTGAAACAAAGTTTTTGCAGATTCTGAAATCCCACTGAGCAGGGAGGCATCATGTCGTACACAAATGTTTTCTGAAGGCTGTTGTCTGTATTTTTTCACTGATACCATCTCAAGCCTCAGTCTGTTAATCCACATAGTGTACGTGTTCTGGCCACATGCCTCAGTCTTCTGTGTTACAGGGATTTATTGAAGTCAGTGGTAGCTAAGTAAAAAGATATTTGCAAGATGGGGCCGTTAGTGGTGGGTTTTAATAATGTGTGTACACACATACAAAGTTTTCTTAACCACTGCTCTGTATTTCAGCCTGCATGAAGTCATATAGCAGAGGTTACCTCTGTCAGCATTGATACCTGGGAGAGGACCAGAAGCCAGGTGCAAAAGTAAATTTTTGCATTTGCCAGGCATGGTTCGTTGGAGAAACCAGCTCTGTTGCTTTCTTGTGCCTTTGCTCATCTGTCATTGTGGCAATACACAGTGACATTTTGAACTGCTAGCATGGAAATAAGATAAAAAGTGTTTGGGACAACTGGGAAATTCAATTTAGACAGAATGTCAGACCAGAGTCTCCGGTGAAAATACTGTAGGTTTACCATGTCCAGCTTTGCGATATCATTTGATGTGAAATTAAATCAGAGGCCAGCCATGAACAGGAAAGCAGTTGAGCCTGTTCAGTTTTAGTTTGTCGTACAGCTCTGGTACTCCTGATCTCTGTTCCTTGCAAAATAAAGGTACAGTGGCAAACTGTTTATAAAGGTGCTATGAAAGCATGATTCTCACAGAAATGTCTTTTCATTCATTGCATTACCTTGCAGTTTGGAAAGTTTGTTAAGTCTCCAAAAACCTCGGTCTGGCCCTTACTGTTCTTGTGGATCGAGTTCATGCTGGCTAGCAGTTATGTTGCTTTGCACAGTAACCTAACACTGATATTTCAGGACAAATAGGCACCAGCGTGGCTCCTGGATGGGTGAGTTACATGTATTCATAAGCTATTCCATTCATTTCTCTGACATGGAAAAAAGGGTAGGGCTGCTTTCATCCTGCTGCCAACCCTTTTATCTCTAAAGAATCAAGTTTCAGGAAACCTTTCTGCCTAGGTCAGAATTTCAAAGAGATCCTGTAGTATTTGAAAAGTTTAGCATCTTAACTCTCATAATTTTAAGGGGAATGTTTCTTTTCCCAGTGAGAAGACAAAACAAAGCAGCCCTCCATAACAAAATAGAAACCAATGAAAAAAAGCTAAAGCAAAGTGAAGGTTTGGAGACATGGGGGTTAGTAAAAATGTGTTTAGCGTTACTTCACTTCCTACTATTCAGGACAGTGCATTGTTAAAACTGATGCAGTGTTTATACACATTGTGGTTATGGCCGTAGTCAGGGCTATTGTTGAAGGATGTTATACAGACATTTATCATGGTATGCCAGTAAACCCATTGTAAAAATGTCCTAGTAGTTAAATGAGGCTTAGATTTAATGAGGCTGTAAGAAGGGACTGGGTTTTTTATCATACTGTAAATAAGGTTCCTATAGCAATGTCATTGGGATTAACGTGCAGATTCTTTTGTTTCAACACTCCGTGAAGTTGGGCGAGCAATTTAAAGAATACACTTTTACAAAGCCTTTGAAGAAAAAGTGGAATAGTTGGTCATACTCTGACTACACAATGAAAGGTGTGACATTATAAAACATTCAAACTTCCCTCCCAATAAACTAATAGTACAATCTAGGTAATAAAATCCAATAAATAAAATACTACGTTAATGGCTAAGTAATACATTATCAATGGCAGAAACACCCTCTTCAATACTTTTGATAAAGATACTCAACATAGTTCCAAGTCTTTGTGCTACTTCATATGCTGAACTGACTTTAATACATGTTTTTAACTCAGCTGCCACTGAGAAATGTAAAAATGGGGCTTGTAACCATTATTAAGATTGTATTCACCAACATTTATCTTTCTTGCAGCTGTGAAAACAACCATTTAAAGGTCCAAAAGGTAGTCATTTGGACCACATTTGAGCTTGCTTTCTTTATTTTCAACTTGACATCTTTTCTGCGAAGTATAGGAGCTGTGCCTTTTGTTGTTGAAATTGGAAAGTATGAAACTATAAGGGGCGATAAATACAATTTTAACCGTTCAACAGAACACTGTCAGCAGCAGAAGATTAGAAAGGGAGGAATGTCTTAATTATTTTTCATATGTTTCTTTTACGGTAGGGATGAATTGTTATCTTTAAAGCTGTAGTTTGATGGTAAAGCTTTGAGTGAGTTTTGCTATCAGAGAAGCAGTTCCTACCCTGAATAACCAGTCCTGAGCCCAGTGCTGCTCTTCTCCATTCCTATATTTGTGCTGATGAAGATTTGAACGCTGTAAAACCCTGGGCACTCGCTCTCACCTTTCCCACAGCCTGCTGCGAGCCCCAGGATGGAGCGTGGCTGCCTGGGAGGCTGACTCACTCGAGAGAGGCAGAGAACTCAGATCTGCATCATTTGATTCCAATTTTAGTATTGCTGGCTGTAAGAGGAAGATCCAGACAGTAGAGTATTCTCAGGGAAGAAAAAAAAAGATCATTCAGGATGAGGATTTTTGGATCCATAGCAGCAGCCATGAACAGAATAGCTTTCCTCTTCCACCAATAAAGATTCTGACTTAGCCAGGGACTTGCATGCCCCGTCAGTGTCCAGGGTTCCCCTTAGGGAGCACATTTTCTTCCAGCTGCTGCATTCTCTGTTTAAACCTTTCCAGGGGTATTGCTAGGGATGTGATTCTGAGTGCTTTATCCTACAGGAGTAGATTCCTGCAGCTCTCTATTTAGAAGGCTATTTAATGTTAGCTCTCTATTCATTTGGAAATAATGGTGTTGGGGGAAAAAATTAATTAAAATGGCTTCAGAAAGTAGTTAATTATAAAGCCTACCATGGCCTGAAGTATGAAATACATTGCAGACTGAGAAATCATGTAGGGGTGAATTACTAAAATAATTAATATAAAATTTTACATATATCACCCACACAGCAAATGCCATGGCTGTTGCTAAAATGAGTCCAGTGCCCTTCAAAAACTGTGAGCATCTCTTCTATCTCCCACTCACTCCCTTTTAGATATGCTTATTTTCTTTTTTACTATGGGCATGCACTTTGTGGTAAGAACATCAATTTTGTGGAGACGCTTTGGGTAAGAAATGAAATCTTTACCACATTTATTTTAGCATTAGTGTTGTGTTTTGTGGGGCCAGGGTTTAACTCATTGAGTGCCCAATCTACCACAGGCAAGTGGTGCACGTACCCAACTGCTACCTGTGCCCTGTCTCCTTCATCTGGGGCAGCCTCTGCATTGAACTGGATCAGCTAGTGCCAGCTGTTAAACTGGCCTTAAACCATCTACCAAGGATAACAGAGGCGTAGAACTGCGCTGGTGTTCTGGCCTATTACCACCATGGGATCCCATCAAGGCAGTCCTTTAAGTTCAGCACTTGTTTTACCAAATTTCGGGCCTTTTCTGTGCTGCTGCTGCTGTGTTCGCCTGTATATGCCAAACAGGAGTTAAATATGGCAAAGCCTCACCTTTAAATGCAGGAAAATAGCTGGTGGGTTTTGGTGTTTTGGTATTTGGGAGTAAGGGGTCGTTCGGCATTTTTGGGTTTTTTGCTTTGCTTTTGAAGAAATGAGAATGTATCCTGTGCAGATTCTGGTTCTGTGACCACATCGGAACCATACCTGCTCTCCAGTAGTTATCAATATGCTGAGATTCTTGCCTCTCGTCAGTCTAATTTCTAGTTGGTGCAGGTTCTTGCCATTCAGCGCTTTATCAAACATAGGCTGCTTGGCACCTATTACCACTGATCTCGGCATTGCTAATAAACAGCAACATCAAGGCCATATTTTCTGGTTCCTGTCAGGCCACTGCTTTCCTAGGTGAAATAAAAGTCCTATTAACATGCTCCTCCTCATTGGCTCTGACAGTTTGATTAATTAGGCCCCCTCTTTAGATGACCTCTGCACTGACACGACAAGGAGGTGAATATAAAATGAATAGTTTGCCCACATAATGGCCTACTGCAAGTTTCAGATTTTTATCAGATCAGACTGAAGTCCGGGCCTGTATTAAAACCTACAGTGTACAGCAATATACAGCTGTGGGTTATGAACCACAGGCTTTACAACATGGTTGAAGAATTAAAACCAAACCGATCCTAGCCATCCTGATATATTGACTTCTCCTCTAAGAATTTATCTTTCCTTTACTGTCTTGACCATACAGTACAAATCTAATTCATTTACGTTATCAAATAAAATGACCTTTTGTTTTCAACAGATTTTTTATTGCCAGAAAATACAGTATGTTAACTTTGTGGTTATTCAGCCTCCCATAAAATACTAATGTAAAGCCATCATTCTAGTGCTGCTCTATTTAAATGTCAGTCTGCCTTTCTATTACAAACCACCAGTTCATAGACTTGTAACTCATCAGTAAAAAGCTTACTTCAGGTGAGAACTTGGAATATGAACTCACAACTTTTCTTTGGAGGTGTATTTTAAAAAAATAATAGTGTATATGATTCCAAGGGATGTAAATATAATTGTGAGCCTATAGCATGGCATTTGTAGCATCAGGAGTGTGCCAGCACGTTGTGCACTGGGCTGTGCCCCTGACTTGGACTGGAGCCTTGCGGTGCCAGGAGAAACGGTTTGGTCAGCCGCCTGCGCAGGGGTTTTTGAACTACGTTGCAATCCAAGTAGGAGGCAACCCAGGCTTTTCATAAAACCTGGGGTTTTGACTGGTGGTTGACAGAAAGACATCTTTCCTACCTCTCTCTTACTACTGCTTGCTTGCACTTGCATTCCATTAACACCTTTTTGAAGGGAATTGCCTTGGAGAAATGTGGAGGTCAAAATCCTTTCTTCATCCAGGTGAGAACTGGAAAGAGCATGAATAGTGTTTTGTTGATCAGGTAGAGTCACTCATACTGTGGTAAATACTCTACTACATTGGTTACTAATTAAAGGTTTTGTGTTAGTTTTTTCTCACCAGAAGAGTCAAATTAACTCTCATTTAGTCTGTGGTAATCTGCATCTCCCACAAACCTCTTAGAAGGGTCAACATGAAGGTGGGTGAGCCTAAAATTAAATGTTGTGTAAATTGACCTGCATGTAATCTGAGCGTCTTGTTTAATGATCTTGAAGCCAGCAAAAGTGAGTGACCCATGATTAAACAGATCCTTTTCATTTAAAATAATGCTCCTTTTACCTCTGTGATGCCAAATGCTCTCTGCAGTCATTTCAGCAGCTTCTGCTTCTTTTATGACCCTGCTATTTTTTTTTCCTGAGTCTCTTCTGTAATTTTTCTTTCTTTGTGTTTATTTGTTGATCAAGTAACTGCATTACTCTAATTGATTTGCTAAATTGGTTTATACATATGACAGCTCCTCCAGGTAATAACCCCAAAATGGTAACTTATATTACTGGGGTCACACTTGACTGTTACAGCAGTAGGAGTTTTCGTTGATTTGGGTGTGCATTGCACCATTTCTTCAAGTTGTTTGTTGGACTCCTTGTCACCAGCAGAATAACAAGTGATAAATATATTTTTATATATATATATACATACATATATATATAT
>NW_010191383.1:0-3607 GCF_000695765.1 Mesitornis unicolor
CGTTCAAGATGGTGGAGGGAGGGTTGTGCCTGTGTGGGCTCATCAGGTACCGGAGCGCGAAGGCGGCCGTATGTGGGGGCGGCGCGTCTTGGCAACGGAGAGGGAGGGGAGAAGGAGGGCCCGCGCCTCCATGGCCCCCTGTCAAGCCGTAGCCGAACTTCCCCATGAGCCCGCACCTCCACGCTGTGCCCTCCCTGAGGAGAGGAGGCCGCCGGGCAGGGTGAGGTGGGACGGGCCCCTGCCAGGCTTCTTGTCGCTCAGCCGCCAGCCTCGGATGAGCTACTGCGCTTGTCCGCTTCTTCATCCCGAAAATGAAAGTGTTTTCGTACCTGGCGTGTCCGTCGTGACGCGTGGCTCGCCGTGGGCAACCCCTTTGGTGTCGAGTAAATCAGAACCCAGGCTCTGTTGCCTGCGAAGCTCCGTAGGCCCGGAAGAGACTCCTGTGAGAAAGCTCCCACTAACCCATTAGTAGAGCTACGCAGGGAGGCAGTGGTGAGCAAAGGGAATGCCCCTGTGGGAGAGTGCTTCAGAGACCTGAAGAAACTGGTCTTTCTAAACAGAGAAAATGCTCAGAGCTTTGCTGGACAATTGACACAGCTCCTCAAATCTCAGGGGACCATGTGCTGCATGCAGGCTGGCCTGAGTAGCTCTGCACCAAAGCCCTTCACACAACGGGAGGCCAAACGGGACCTTGGACTGAAGAAAGCTCCTAAAATTTTATTTAGAAATATCTTTGCTAGTTGTGTTTTGCCAGATTGCTAAGGGCATGCAGCCTTTACAGTGTATATAGCACATGGATATAGATATGAGTAAACAATAATAAATTATTAAAAAGTAACGGGAAAATATATTTAGCTAAACAATGTAGAACTGTGATTTTTTTTTTCCTGTAATTTTTGAAATTAGACGCAGATATTGAGGGTCCCTGAGATCAGAATTTGAGAAATTGTTGAACTCTCTGGAGCTCTGCCTGTAAGCCCATCGCACTCGATTTCATACACAGTATTTCTTTAAAGCAGTTTTATATTTTAAAATTTCTGGCTTGTTTCAGATTGTTGTGCTCATTGTTAACCCCTGCATTTTATCTAAGTGGAATTTTGTCGATCTGCTTGGTGGTACTGCTGTGCGGAATACGGCTCTGGATACGGCAAAGGAAAGAACAGTTGTCCTCAGCAGGAAGCGGCCGTTGCTGGTTGCATTTTTTCACCCATATTGCAATGCAGGTGGTGGAGGGGAGAGAGTCCTGTGGTGTGCCATAAGAACGCTCCAGAAAAAGTAAGCATATGTTTTTATCAGATACCGTGTTTAATTAGCTACTGATGGTTTTTATGCATGTTTTGGCATTTTAGATACCTAAATAAGTATCATTAATCTGCTGGTCCTACATTGTTTTTTTTACATCAGACTTTCACCATTCTATTTCAACCGTTTACCTAGATTTTGACCTGTCCTGCTGCGGTGTGTCTCACTTCTTTCTGTCTTTGGAAGAACCCCTCCCACCCCATCAGTTTTCCAGTATGGAACTTTGTATGGGCATAACTTGTCAGCAGATTACTGATAATCTTGATATATGGCTCTTGGTGCAAGAGGCAGAAAAAGCTCATATCTAAAGTGGATTTAACACTAGCACATCCACCAGCTTGCACAGTCTTCTGCATTTACTCATGCTGTGCGCTAGGCAGACATCTCCTAATGTAGGGCAAGGTGTTCTTAAGTCTGTAGAATAATACTGAACTCTTTTTATGTTTTACTTAAAAAAATACTCCCCAAGTCCTCAACCATATGTTTTTCTGCAGATCAGAAAAAAACGTGGAAGTATAAGGAAAAGTATAATTTAGTTAAAATAATTTCAGAGCTAGGCCAGACATTTGTTCTCACGTGCTTTTTGAGTAATTTTGAATGGATAATATTTTAGTCTCATGTTACAAAATGTAAAGAAAAGAATGTGTGAAATTATTTTTCTTTACTCTTGCAGGTACAGAAATGTAACGTGTGTTGTTTACACTGGTGATAGAGATGCCACTGAAGAAGAAATAGTAGAAGGCGCTTTCAGAAGATTCAATATTAAACTAATTCATCCTGTGAAGTTTGTATTTCTAGAAAAACGTTACCTTGTGGAAGCGTCTCTTTACCCTCACTTCACTTTGCTGGGACAAAGTTTAGGATCAGTATTTCTCGGCTGGGAAGCTCTTCTAAAGTGTGTTCCTGATATTTATATTGACTCAATGGGTTATGCCTTCACGCTTCCCCTCTTTAAGTATTTAGGAGGCTGTCACGTTGGATGCTATGTCCATTACCCCACTATCAGCACCGATATGCTTTCTGTTGTTAGGAATCAGGATACCAGGTTTAACAATGCAGCCTTCATTACAAACAATCCTCTTTTCAGCAAATTGAAACTTGTCTACTACTACTACTTTGCTTTCATGTACGGATTGGTTGGTTCCTGCAGTGATGTGATCATGGTTAATTCTTCTTGGACCCTAAATCACATCCTTTCCCTCTGGAGAGCTGGGGCTTACCCTAATATTGTGTATCCACCGTGTGATGTTCAGACCTTCCTGGATATTCCACTGGAAGAGGAAAAGAGCACCACAGAATATTCAGTTGTTTCTGTCAGCCAGTTCAGGCCTGAAAAAGATCATCCTTTGCAAGTCAGAGCCTTTGCTAAATTGCTGAAAGAGAAGAGGCTGGAGCAGCAGCCATCACTGAAGCTTATCTTAATTGGAGGCTGTCGTAACCAGCAAGATGAGGAGCGTGTAAATAACCTTAAACGTCTTTGTGAAGATCTGGGAGTTAGTAACAATGTAACTTTCAGAATAAACATTCCCTTTGAGGAGCTAAAGAGACACCTGGCCGAGGCCACCATCGGCCTGCACACCATGTGGAACGAGCACTTTGGAATAGGTCAGTATCTTTCCTCAGTGTTCAGCCATTTGTCCCAGCTGGGGACACAGCTGGGGAGGGCTTGAGTTCACAATTAAGGCTTCTCAGTGTAGGTGTCTAAGCACAGAGGTCTGCATGCAAAGCAGGTGTCCAGCTCCCACTCTCAGAGATGGTCTAGCCAAGGTGGAGCCTACAGGACCTATTCAGATGACTAACCACTAGATGCTGCTGTAGTGGAAACTGAAGCACTGTAGATATGAGCATTCTCTAGTCACCTAACAGCCAGCTAGTCCCATCTGTGCTGCCCAAGATGTCCTGCCTGACCTCCAGCTGTTGCTGTTTAAGGGCATCAGTCATCCTGAAGTCCTGTGTTGGGTTTTCCAGCCTTATGCAGATGCCTTCTGTACTCAATGGAGCCCCAAAAGGCAGCAGGTACTTCAGTTTAAGCACCTTAGATTGTGCCCTGTTGTCTCCACTGACTGCAGAAGGAGCTTAGAGTTCACGTGGGAACATCCATATGTAGAGATTTTGGTCATGTTCCACCTGACTCAGCTGCCTTTTGAAATGTCTAGTATATGTCATGGGGCTCTAGCTGCTGTTTCAGAGGTGGAGAAGTGGGCCTGTGTGAACCTCATGAAGTTCAACAAGGCCAAGTACAAGGTCCTACACCTGGGTTGAGGCAACCCTTGGTATCAATATAGGCTGGGGAATTATGTGATTG
>NW_010191384.1:0-15079 GCF_000695765.1 Mesitornis unicolor
GAATTTATGAGTAATTACTGAGTTGGATTTTACATCTAAAATTTCATTAATTTCCTAAAAGGAAGTTCAGCTTTACTTTAGGTATTTTTAGTCATGAACAATGAATAAATAGCAACAACAAAGTGATACTTGTTTGCCTACCTAAACCAAAAAATGACTCTGTAGAGGTTTTCTGTGCAAATTTGTGTCCTGCTTTGTGGAGATTTTGAGAATCCTTCCCTCTTTGCCCTAAACATTATGCACAAACTCTGTGTTGCAATTCATGCTGATACTGGTGTTGATTTCTCTAAGCAAACAAAATACCATGTTAGGAGCTCATTGCCTAATCTTTGTTGGACATCCAACTTTTCTAGTGAATTTTTTTGTTTGAAGATAGAGTGTCTTCATGACGTGTTCTTTCTCTCTCTCTCACTCTACAGGAACTACATTCTATATAATTCCATTATAGGAGCTCTTCACAATCAGTTGTTAGTTTGCTGCCACTTCAGAAGAGAATTGGATGCAACTCTTCCAGCCTTGCTGTTGCACAAGTCTGTGAGTTTTCTGTGTATTTAAGTTAGTCTTGCATGCAGGTTTTTTTGGAAAAAAACATAAGTAATGAAAGGCATCTTGGGAGTTTGGAAAGAATGCATATTTTGTTAACATTTTTATTACAAGAAGGTAATTTAGCTAATCTTCATTTTTTGTAAATATGTACTTAAAACTAAGTCTACTAGAGGAAAAACTAATTGGTTTTGGATTCCTATAAGCAATATTATTTGTAAATAGTATTGTAGTGTTAGGTTTGGATGTCTTTGTTTATGCTGTTTGAAGTTGGATTTGTCAGTGGAAGCAAGCTGGAACTATGCAGGAGAGGGAAATGAGTCTTATTCTGAAAAGTATCTCCCTGGCACTGCTGAAATCATAAGTGGATTTATGTTTGAGTTCTTGTTGTTCTGAATTTCTTATCCTTTAGGGTTTTTTCCTAGATGTTTACTGAAGCACTAATTATTATTTCTTTCTTTTTGGAGCAGTTAAGTGGATTGTCACGTTGACTTGGGGAAAAAAAAACAAACCCAACCAACCAGCCCAGCAGAAGAATATGGTGCACATTGTTCAGTATCGGCCTTTAAGACTAATAACCCAAAACAGTCTTTCCAGTGTGTGTTTAAAACTCATGCTTTCAAGACCTGTTGCCTTTTCACAGATATGGAAGTCATGGTTCTCAAGCCATTCTCTTGTTGGAAACAAAAATATTATCTTGATGGGACCTCCGGGTGCTGGGAAAACAACGGTTGGGAGAATAGTAGGTCAGAAACTAGACTGCCCTGTCATAGACATAGATGACGATGTCCTTGAAGCAACCTGGAACATGAGTGTGTCAGAAAAACTGCAGGATGTTGGTAATGAGCAATTTTTAGAGGAGGAAGGAAAAGCCCTGTTGAAGTTTTCAGCATCTGGAAGTGTCGTTTCCCTCACTGGGTCCAATCCAATGCATTCTGCTGGCATGCAGCATATGAAGAAAAATGGAATAGTAGTATATCTGGATGTGCCCACAACAGTCATTATGAGCAGGCTGAAATCAATGAAAGTGGATCGCATCGTGGGCAATTCTCCTGGTGTTTCTCTCAAGGACATACTTCAGTTTAGGAAGCAGTTCTACAAAAGGTGGTATGACATCCGTGTTCTTTGTGGAGGGGATATTGAAGCAGAGGTTGTAGCAGAAAAGGTACTTGATGCTGTGAAGAGATATCAAAACTCAGAACTGGAAACTTTCATTTCAACTAGGTCTAGTAGGTCTGGAAGGAGTACAGAAAAAGAGTCTCATAAGTATTTCAGTGATGTTGTTACTGAGGGCCTAGCCCCTGATGGAGGACTCTTTGTTCCTGAGAGAGGACTTCCAAAATTCACTGCTGGAGAATGGCAAAGCCTAATAGAAGCAACTTACAGTGAAAGAGCCCAGGTGATACTGGAAAGATGCATACATCCTGCTGATATTCCTGCTTCTAAGCTGGCAGAAATTATTGGAACTGCTTATGGAGAAAACTTTACTTGTTCTAAAATTGCCCCAGTTAGGCATCTGGCAGGCAATCAGTTTCTCCTGGAGTTATTTCATGGACCAACAGCATCATTTAAAGATTTTTCGTTACAGATAGTGCCACATATATTTGCATATTGCATTCCCAGAAGCTGCAATTACTTGGTTCTGGTAGCTACTTCTGGTGATACAGGGAGTGCTGTCCTAGATGGCTTTAGTCGTCTCCATGACAGTGACAAACAGAGAATTGCTGTGATGAATTTTTTTCCTGAGGATGGAGTAAGCCCAATTCAAAAATCACAGATGATTGGCTGTCAGAAAGAAAATGCCTGGTCAGTGGGTGTCAAATCTGATTTTGATTTTTGTCAGACAGCTATAAAGCAAATCTTTACTAATTCTGATTATACTGGCTTTCTTACAGTAGAATATGGAACTTCTTTAGCTGCAGCAAACTCCATAAACTGGGCACGGCTGCTTCCTCAGATAGTTTATCATGCTTCTGCATACCTTGATCTTGTTCATCGAGATATTATACCTTTTGGAAGCCCTGTAGATATTTGCATTCCCACAGGAAACTTTGGCAACATATTAGCCTCTTTGTATGCTAAAATGATGGGAATTCCTATTAGAAAATGTATTTGTGCTTCCAATGAGAACAATGTTTTGACTGACTTCATAAGAACAGGTGTTTATGATTTGAGGGGAAGAAAATTAATTCCCACTTTTTCTCCAGCAGTAGATATTTTAAAGTCCTCCAATCTTGAGCGATACTTGCACCTGATTGCTAATGAAGATGGACAACTGGTGACACAATTGTATAACCAGCTGGAAAATCAGGGCCACTTCCAGCTACGGAAAGATCTCCTTGAAAAGCTTCAGCAATGGTGCTCTGAGGAGGACTGTTTAGCTGCCATTCACTCTGTATACAGCACTACAGGATATATTTTGGATACACACACAGCTGTTGCTAAAGTAGTTGCAGATCGATTACAAGATAGAACATGCCCAATTATTATTTCATCTACAGCTCATTATTTTAAGTTTGCACCTGCTATCTTGAGAGCCTTGAGGATTGCAGAAATAAAACAGAATCCATTAAGTCAGCTTCACTTGCTGAGTTCTTACAGCCCTCTGCCTCCAGTCCACTGGGGCCTATTGGAGACCCTGAAAAAGAAGGGGAATGAGGATCACCAGGTCTGTGCTGCTGATATGAGTATGCTGATGTCCCGTATAGAAGCCTTAATTCAAAATCATTTTATGAAAGTTTTCTGAGCAACTGATCAGACATTCACTGCCTCAATTGCGATATCTTCTTAGCAAGCTGCATGTTGTAGTAAAAAGATGCATCTGGCCTGTGTCCAGTCCACAGCAAAACGTCTGCAGTTTTATACTCAGTGGTCAAGTTTTTGACAGTTTTTGCAAGTAACGCATGTGAGGTTTCTACTAGTGGTGAAAGGTTGTGAGTTGAGAGTACAGAAGATTGGAGTACTTTTTTGCAGGTCCTACATAGTAGAGACAGCAGTAGTGACAGCTTTTGTTGACAGTGCTGTCTCCTTCACAAGCCTAAAGGGCTTTCCATGAAAGGAGGAAGATAGTGAAGTCTGACCTTTCTGAAACTATTAGCTCTTGTTTTGTTGCAAGAATGATGTGATCATTAGGTCAGTGAGTGATTTAGTTAAACTTTTAACTCACTTCATGTAGGGCACTGAAACACCATAAGATATCGTAATGATGTTCGCATATTACTAATGAGGATTGATTTCACTACAAATATTGAAGTTCACTTGTTAAACCTTGAACCGTTCAGTTTGGTGGTATGTTATTTTCTTGTATAATATTTTTATGTATTTTGAGGCTAACATTTATGTAAAAAAATTTGATTATTTTTCACGTGTGTTTTTCCTGCCAGATATTTTCCTGTGTGAAATAGAATCTTTTGTTCAATATTTTTAATAATTTTTGAGATGTAACTCTTGCTCCAGTGTGTTGCAGTCTCTTTCCTTGATCTTTTCTATTTGAACTTTCAACTTCAGAATCCTTTTTTTAGTGCTGTAGGAGAATTTGCTAGCAGTAGCAGCGGTCTCCTTAAGTAAGAACCAGACTGTACCATTTATTTACATTTTTTCTTGTTTTCTAAGTTTTCAGAATTTAAGTTTTATCTCAGCGGTCATACAGCTTTCTTGTTCTAATTACTTCTGTTTTCATAGTTTTCTTAAATTATTTTCCTTTACATTCTATCCCAAAGTGCTTGGCATCTCATCGGGAAAAGTAAAGGATGAATTCCAGTGTCTGGAAAGTGTGATAGCATCAGAGGTATTCATTTTGTAACCTAAAATGGGTCTATGTTAGCAGTCTGGTTTTCCTGAAGACAGGCTGTTTATTGGGGGTTTTATTCATTAAAAAAATAAATAGAGCAGGTTGCCCTAGGAGATCATGTGGTTATGGACAAACTCAATCTGCTAACTGTAGATGATATTTGATAAGGACATATGTACAACTGCATTTCACATTAAATGAAATGATTGGTATTGGCAAGTTTTGAGTGGCGTGCAGTTACAGGTAAAGAGCTAAGAGTCATCAGATGTGTGAATGTGTAGCTATGAGAGGTTGTGGTTTCCACCAAGATTCAAATAGAGAAAGTATTGGCAAGAGAGGTGCTAATTGATAACATTCGTTGCCTCTTTGAGGGGCAACATCTCCCAGATGTCAGGACTCATTTGGGGCTTTGAACTGTTCCCATATCCCCCAGCATCCTCTGTGTGCGTGCTTGTACTTTTTGCCACATTAGAGGTGAAGAGGACACCATAGAGTCATAGAATAACGGAATGGTTTGGGTTGAAAGGGACCTTAGAGGTCATCCAGTTACAACCTCCCTGCCATGGGCAGGGATACCTCCCACCAGACCAGGTTGCTCAAAGGCCCATCCAACTTGGCCTTGAATGCTTCCAGGGATGGGAGATCTAGCAAAGTATTTTCAAAGTTGTAATTTCTTCCAGTGTAAAGTAAAAGACCCAAGCATGATGTGCATTTCCCATTGTGAATACATTATACAATAAAATTTAAGTATAGCTGATAACAAAAGTGCAACACAGTAGCTTTCTAGATTCTGCCATTCTTGGATGCCTTTTTATGACTTTACTAGTTCTTTGCTCAATCCTTGTTCACTATTTTTGCAGTAACTTTGGGAAATAATTTTTTATTTTTATTTTCACAGAATCATAGAACAGCCCAGGTTGAAAGGACTTCAAAACATCATCTGGTCCAGCCTTTTGTGGGGAAGGGAGCCTAGATAATCTATCTAGCACCCTGCCCAGTCATGTTTTAAGAGCCTCCAGTGGTAGGGATTCGATGCCATGTCTGTGGGGAGATTGTTCAGTAATTGAATGTTCTCACTATGAAAAAATTCTTTCTTATATCAAGATGAAACTTCTCCTTGTGCAACTTGTACCCATTTCCCCTTGTTATCTCCATGTGGCTCCTTGTGAAGAGAGAGCATCCATCCTCTTTCTGCCTGCTATTTAAGTACTAGAAGACTGTGATGAGGTGCCCTCTGTGCCTCCTCCAGGGTGAAAAGGCCCAACTCATTCAGTCTCTCCTCATTTTCCAGACACAACGTGAGAAAGACCATAAATATATAATTTTAAATAATCTTAAGTTCTGTAAGAAAAAGTTGCATAAGCTTATTTCCAAAAAAAGCAGCATTACTTGTGTAGGTTGTAAGTGTACATCTACCTTGTATTTCTGTATGTTTTAGTTTGATTTTCACTATGGCTCCAAGTGGAAAAAAGCCACAGTGCTTTCACTGGATGTGCTCAGTACAAAACCAGAATTCTAATCTTAAAAAACAAAACCAAACAAAAAACCTCACGAAAAACCCCAAACGAACCCAAAACCCAGAATACCCCAAACCCAACTGCTTGGATTGAATTACTGGAATGGGAATTGGCTTCAGCGTAAGGACTATGTGGAAATCCTGCAGTACCTGGTTCCATGGGGTTTAGTGCTATTTGACATCATAAGGTAATTTGTCAGACACTGTTACAATACTTAATAGAAATGTCTACAAAGCAGAGCTGGTTTTCACAGAAAGTACCTAAAAGAGAAAAGCTGAGACTCTAAACAAGATTAGGCTAGGAGCCAACCTCTTACCTTGAGTTAGCTTATTATTAGATAAAACAGTTAGAACTGAACTAACAGAGGGTTTATTTTGGCATGACTCAAACAATATTTCAAAGTTCATGACAGTAACTTAAGCTTGGTTTGATGGAGAGAGTGTTAGTAAAATTCCTAGTTGCTATTTTCATATCACATAAGCCATTGTAAGAGCTGATACGAATTGAATAAGTAAAAAAAATGAGCAGTTGTACTTTGTTACATGCTTTCTATGTGAAGTTAAGGTGTGAAAAGGTAGTGGTTAAAGAACATGTGTTATTAGTAGTTTTCTCAGAATTCCTAAAGTATTCTACAGTACTATATTTACTATTTTTTAAAATTAGTTTTTTTGCCTTTGTTATAACTTTAGTGAACTATTTTTGTGCACTGCATCAGCTTCTGGATTCTAGTAATGGGCCCTATACAATGCTGCAGTAGGTTTGTGATACTGTATGTACACATAGCTTGTGACCAGGTGCTGATGCTGTGTTGTGGTAGCTGTCATGTACAGTCTTCTCTCTCACTTTGTCATGCTGGGCCTGCAGAAATGAAGGAGAAGAAATTTCCAGCATATTCGTAATGGCTGGCTGTGGGGGTATAGGATAGTGAGGGAAGCAATCCTTCAGCTTTCCCAGCCCAGCTTTTCTAAATGTCAGTTAAATACTGTGCTTCAACAAACATTGTGCTACTGTTATTGCACTTCTCCCCCCGCCCATCAGTATTATGAAAGATTCAAAGGGCATTAATGACTGAGAGCGGACACAAGTGTCTTTTACAGACACTGTGCACATGAATGTTGTCATGTAATATTTTTCTATTAACTTCTTAAGGCAAAAAATGTGCTAATGATGCACAAAAGCAAGTCTACACACTGATGGTTAGCAGGATTTTTTAAGCCATTTAGGCCTGGTGTATACAGTTTGCTCCTATTTGTCTAAAGATCGGATGTTGCAGGCTTAAGTCAATAAAAGCCAGGTTTACAGAGAGTGTGAGCATGCACATATTCACATTTCCACTAGCTTTCTTGACTTGGAGTAATAGCATAGCTTTAGTTAAGCTGCTGTTGTTCTGTATAGATAAATCTTTGCTCATCATTGTTACTACATGAAAAACCTTAAGGACAAATGTAATATCAATATCTACACTTTTTATTATAAGAATATTTATATGCAAAATACTTTGTTTTGCTTACAGACTTAGCAGCTGCTCATTGATTGCCCTTGCTCATAGTCCTCCCTCTCAGGGTGACAGTGATTTGAGGTAAAGGGTGAATAGAACAGATAGGGATGAATTCAGAAGATGATTCTGTTAGTATCTTACAATTTAGAAAGAATTTATATTTTTGATTTCGAGGTGATGAAGTATTTTAGCAGATGGAGCTCTAAAGGGAAGACTCTTCTTTTTCAAAGAGGTCGACTTTGCTCTTCAAGGACATCAAGAACACACATTGTTAAGTATATCACATTTGGCATGCCTGAAATATGCATTATTAATTTGTATCCAGTTTTTTTTTCTAAATAAATACCACGGGATCCACTCTGTAGCATTTTCTTTGCAAACATGTTCTTAAATCCTTATCAATATGATGTATAGAAAATGCACTAAAAGAAGAAAAGAAGTGCTTTTGGAATTTTATATTTTTAAATCTTGAAAGACCTGTTCCATTCTGTGTTTACTTGAAAGTTAGATGTATAGTAAATGATCTGGTAATTCACTTTGCTGAGACTGACAGATGTTAGTGAAATAATTTGCATCATCCCAGAAGGAAACTGTATAAAAAAATAAACCCACATCAAAAATAGCAAATGTGTAAACACTCTGTTTATGTTACACCACAGGCTTTCCTGATGCTGCATGGAAGGTCTGTATTCTGAGGAATTAATATGAAAAAAAAAGTTATGATTGTTTAATCTTTCTTATTCATGTTTAGTTCAGTGAATGGATGAACTGGTTATCTGTTAACACATGCAAAGGAGCTTTGGCTCAGTTGGAATATGATTTCAGGATCATGGCCTTAAAATTACTGGAATGGTTAAAACAGCAATAAGAAATTAGTAGTTAGTGAATTAACGCAAACAAGCAGTTAATTCTGAACGTATATTAGTAGCTTGAGGAGGATTTAGATGTTACTGTAGTTTTTTTATAGGCTCAGCATGCTTATTAGAACTGGGAAGCTGTTGCTTCAGCATTTTTTCAGAATGCAGCAATCTAAAAGATGTCAATCTTGGTCTTGCTTTCCAACTTAGGTATAACTTTTCAATGTCTCCCGGTATGGAGGTAGATCTAAGCTGTTTGTGCCTTTTACTTGAGAAGACACTATTCCCTGGTGGCTGTTTAAAGATGATCTCTGGCTACTTTCATAACAGCAGAGGTAATAAAATGTTTAACAGGAACGTTATTTAGCAGAATTAAGAAAACACCTGTTTTACTTGCTTATGTACACTAACTTACAAAATCTAATCAAGTATAGAAACCATAGTGTTTTCGCTGTGCAACACAGGAACGCATTTTTCATAAGAAGTGTATCTCAAACTTAACAAAATCAGTTACATAGCATAGGAATTGTTGCCATAGGATTTATTTAGGTATTTCATCACTGATAGTTGGAATATCCTTAAATGTTCAAATAGTTTATTTTAAATAAGTTACTGCTATAGAAGCATACAAAGTATCACCCCCAAATTTAAAATTCATCATAACACTAATTGAATCCAAACCTGAAAGGTCTCAAAATGTAAACCTGAAAGGACAGCTGTGACTGAACAGATCTGTTATGTGAGTTCACTCGGCATTTGGCTATTAACCATGAATTTGTTAAGAGCACAGAAGGAAATTGAATAATGACTGCTCAAATCTATAGATGCCACAGAACTTAAATACTAAGGTGCCACTTAAGCAGAGTAAGATTATTACTTGTTTGGGAGCTGCAAGTGATCTGCATTTCACTGTGGCCTAAAGTAGACCTGTGTGTCTAGGAGCAGAGGTTTAAGGACATCCTTACCAAATAGAACAATTTGCTGTAGGAAATGCTGACTTTGAACAGTGTTCAACATGCCTTGTGGCAAAAGCTACCAGTGAGATCCTCAGGTTTAGAAATGGTAATACTGCCAGGGAAGTAATACTGCTGTCTATATTTGACTTTGATGTAACCTTTTAGAAGAATGTTATGCCCTGCTCCAGTAGACACAATTTCCAGTAACGCTGGAAAATTGGACAGAAAGAGTCATGAGCACAATAAAAGGATTAAAAAGAACCACTGTCTTGAGAGCCTCAATAAGCAGAATCCACATAGTTTACTGAAAGGAGAGAGAGCCTACGAGAACTGTCTTGGGAGGAAAAATTTGGTAATAAAATAAAGATCTGTTCCATCTAGCAGAGAAAGAGTAATCCAGCGGTTTTAAGCAGAAGTTGGACATGTACAGGAAGAGATAAAGGCGTGTAATAGAATAGAAAGGGTTTCTCTATTCTGGATGTGTTACATGATTTCCTGAAAAAGTGTGATTTGGTAGAGAACTAATTCAGGCAAGTCACATCCATGTTATGCAAGAGGTCAGACTAAATAATCATAGCAGTTCTTTTTGGTTGCCCCAGAAGTAACCTGCATGCTAACAGAAGTATGAACAGTATTTCACAGAGGTTGAAGTGCTCATTTCAGTTCTGCTATAATGTTATCAGTACACAGAACAAGTTGTGCTCTAAATAGCTATGGGATCTGTTACCCTTGTTCTTTCTGTCTCTAGAGAATTGCAGATGGACTCCTAATGCACACCCTGACTTGACTCATGGCTACTAGGGTATGGCTCATTAGCTTTAAATTTCATTATACAATATGTGTTGTGATGGTTTGGGCAATATATACTTCCATTATGGAAATGATGTGAACATACATAGTAGGAAAGTGCCTATGTATATGTCAGCTATACTGAATGTAGCTAATTATTATTCATTTTTCTAAGCTTTGAAAAGTTAAAGGTCTTCTGAAGTTTATTAGATGTTTTTGGACTCCTTCGCATTCTTGTCTACCTGTCATTTCTCTCTGCTTTCCCAAGGAAGTTGTGATCCAATGGCCATTTTCAATTAATTTTCAGTTCACCATGGTACCTATATTTAAAAAATTGAAAAATCCAATGTTTTCTTTTTATAGTTAAACTTGACCTTTTATATACCAACCAAAGATGTTCCATAAAGTTTAGAGAAGGTAAACTATGCTCATGTGGTTCTGCTCTAGAAACATGTCTTGAGAAAAACGTGTGTATTTTCTGTAAATTTTAGACTAATTCACAAAATTATATCTAAATAGACTAGGCATGTAGTAGACTTTTTTACTAAGTACATGTGGCAATCTGGTTCTTTTTAAAATGCTAATAAGTGCATCCTATCTCCTAATGAAACTACTGCTCCCTGAATAATTAATTAGCATTGTATACAGATGAGGACAGGAAAACCATATGCACAGTCGCTTTCATCTGGAATGGTTAATAAAAGAATACCATACAGTTATGAAAGGTCATACATGCATAGCTCATTTCTGCAAAAACGGTATTGTGCAAGTAAAAGTTTAAAGCTACATCGAATTGTTGTATACAACTTTTAACCACAAGATGGCATTCCTAACAGAAGTTTGCTAGACACGATAATTTCGTGCCGTTTTTGAAGGGCTCTAAATGAAAGGTTATCATAAGCATTTGTAAGATTGTATGAGTTTTTTATATTTTAATTTTAATAAAACGTAATTAACAGAAAGTTAAGTAAGCAACCTTAATGGTAATTAGGTTAATATTCACTGATACGTGGAATATGTGATAGTTCCAGGTCAGAGAAACACCACATTCATTCATGGCGTTATATGCTGCTAGAGACATTTCAGCTGTAAATCTTGAGTCAATTTTGCTTTAGTATAAGGATCTAAAATTTTTAAAGCCCTCAATTGTTTAATATTTAAATGAAGAGCACAGATAATACTGTGGTCTTATATGCAACACCGAAGTGTTTGAGGTTTTGAATATGATGCAGCATATGGGGCTTGTAGTGAGTTTTGGGATAAAGAGCAGATAACGGTATTTGCAGGAAAAAAAGCTGTATAAATAATATATCTTTATGTGCAGGGGATGATTTTTCATAGCTTAATGTTAAAATGACCAAGCAACTGATTTTCAAATGCCTGTCATCCAAGTTGATAACAGAGCCCAGCGGCATCCTGGCTTTCTTTCAGGCTTTATATCTTTTTCAGTTTCCTGTAATCTTTGCATGCTAAACTCAAATACCTTGTTTTTCTTCTTCCTTAAATAAAAGCATGAAGGGAGCATAAAACAACCTACTAAACCAATATAAGTGCACTAGATTTTATATAAAAGACATGCATATTATACTTGCTTTTTTCCCCCTCTGGTTAAGGTCCTGATCTTCCTTTGCTTATTTTTGCTGACTCTGTAAGATCAGACCTGAGCTAAGTAGTCATTTACATTTCCATTCTCATTTACATTTCCATTCTAGCTAGTGCCCTAGATGCATTTTAGTTTGAAAAAAAAAAGACATTACCTCAAGTTTGTGCTTAAACTGGAATCCAATGTAACTTGTGGAATAAGTCTATTTCAAGTCAACAAAAAGGATCATGATAGACTAATTTTCTTTTTTCATTGTTTTGTTGTACTGAATCTTCCATGGCATCTTTTGTAATGCATGTGTACATTTCCTGCTAATCCTTCTGCTGTGTGTGCCACCCCCTGCCGATGCCTAAGCCCTCTGGTTTTGGTTCCTATCATTTAACACAGCGGAGAGGACAGAACAGTGGCTGCATCCACTGCTGACACTAATGACAGTCTTTGCTGAGTGAGCAGGTACTACTTTGACATTAAGCAGATGTTCTTTTCCTAACATGCTGTTCTTATACCTCTATCATCTCTCAAAGGTGGCTATGCAAAACAGAATATGCATTTTTGTTCACTGAAAACAAATCTTGGTAAAAAAATCACTTTCAGCATGATCAGGTTGATAGAACCTACCTGCTGATTGAATCTGGCAGAAGGACTGCAGAAGCAAACCTTTGGAGTTAATCGTATCTCGTGTTGACTACCAGTAAAATTTGAGGGCCTGAACATCTCCCACTCACAGCGAATCTAAAAGAAATGTGGTGAAGTGAAAAAAGACTATTTAAAGGATGTGGAAATGGCAGTACAAAGTTATACATAATAATTACAAAATGTGGATGAGGAAGTAAATGTTTTGTTGCTGTTACCTTTCAAGTTAAGTTACACTGAATTTTCTTTGCAGTAATTAGGCATAGCACTAGGTGATTAGATGGGGACAGGATTCCACTGGGCAAGGCAAGAAGCCTGTCCCACGGAGAAGGTTTAAAAAAAGGGAGAACTAATGTGTTGAGGAAAGAAACATTCTCTGCTCTCAAGGTCTGATGGCTGGCAAGTGGACAGGGCTTATCCTGAAGAATAGTCTGTAAGTAGAAATATACACAGCTAAGCAAGTGACACAGGATTAGTCAAGACGACGACAGGGTTCAGGGTCCCCCAAAATGCTATAATTAGTAGGGCATGATGGACACCACCAATGGAAATCAGTGTTCTCAACTGTTGCTGCTGTTGCTTCTGGGACATCTCGTGATCTCAAATCAGATGGATATGTACTTCAGCTCCCAGAAATGGGGAAATAAATGACACTGAATTTGTCCTTTTGCCTGAGGGTCTCTCAGTCTCATGACAGTCACTATATGTTCATATAAGCAGGCCCGTGCAGGTAACACTGTCACAAAAAATGGCCATACTGGCTGCTGACAAATAGCAGTACTGCTACTTCATGACAGATCTGCAAATTGCTTTGCTAGTACAAAGCACATCAGGGACTAATTTGCTGTGCTTTATTGTTTGGAAGAGGTGGATTATAAATGTTTGGAATTGCATCTTATGTAACTGCTGCTGGATAAGCACTGCTATGAGTAAGTGTGAACTGGGAAAGGAAAATGTGATACTGGGAACGGTAACCACAAGTGTTATCACTTCCCATATGTAACAAACTTATGCCTAGGGCAAGCAAGCGCAATTACCAACGGAAGCTGTGTTTGTTCATGCGAGTGATTTTATTGTTCTAAATGATTTATCACTCTGGATTATATTAATATACAGTCAAAGCCTTTTCAAAATGCAGACTGGCGAAGATGAGCCGGAAGATCTCAAGTGCAAAGTGAACTTTCCGATGCTGTTTAGAGCCGGCATAAAAGCTAGATGAAAACTACTTCACAAACTACTAAGATATCTGTAATGCCCAATATCACAAATTATTATTCATTTCCGCAAGGCGCAGCTGACAGCTGACAGGGGGAAATGAAGTAATATAAACTACATTTCTTTTTTTTCTTTAATCCATCCAAAATAAAATTTGCCTACTGTGAGCACTTAGCTAGTGTGCTAAGCCTACAGGGTGCACAGCCTCCCACGGTGGTGGCTGTTCAGTCAGTTCAGGGGCAGCAGAAGTATCATCTTCCTTAGTGATGAGTTGTTGTTCCTTGTATTAATTGCATGATCTGCTTCATAAATCAAATTACATATAAATGGAACAGCTTAAAAGTAATTGTGCAGCTGAGAAGCTAATGAGTTATTATGCCTTATGGCTACTGTGGCTGTGTGGGTAAGGACCAAAAAGACAAAAATCGGTCTCTTTAACCTCCAGTGTCCCTTAACTTTCCCCCAATGAGTTTCCTGTCACTTTAATTTAAGATGTTTTTTTGATCAACTTATGAAAGCGATTTTTTTATGTGGTTGTCTCCAGTTCCCCAGAAACAATTGCCCAGGCCTGTGTTCCTAAATTCCCTTCTGTATGCACAGTTATTCCATTGCCTTTCCTTTTTCCCCCCCTTTTTTGACAGCTGCAATAGATGTCGTTAGTGTTGTAGATCTGTTTTTACAGGGTAGATAGAAGAAATAAACCACTTAACAGTAGCATTTGGAGTGTCATTGAGATCACCTTGGTAATTTTTTTTTTGGTTTGCAAAGCAGATGTCTGTGTAATCCACTCAAATTCTTCACCATCACCCATTGTCATAAAGTCATTTTAGCATAACTGTTTTTTAATTTTCTAATCCTTTTCCCAGGAGAATTTAAAAACAGTCTTTGTAGAGTAAATTTAACTCTTATATTCAAACTCAAAATACTAGAATAATAAAATAAATTTTAAAAAATTCTTGTAATAAGCATTTTGTAGTTAATGTAATGAAGTCCCTTTCAGGCTGATGCTTGGACTGCAAATTAAGAGTTTTATTTCTCTTCTGCAATCAGGTACCCTTTGAAATGTTCATACTGAAGTTCTGTGAACTGTGTTGTCTTTAATGCTACTTCTGATGGCTATCAGACAGCAGGATTTTACAGATTGCCATGAGTTCTGAACAGAAGGAAAAGTGTATGTATGCAATAGTTTTCAGTGGAGAGCAAAACCAGAGGACATTATTTTGTTATTGTGAATTGACCTAAGGGGAGAAGAGGCATATATGCTTAAATGTGCCAGTATTTGATAAGCTGATGTCTTTCTCAGAAGGTTTGAAAATGGTGATTTTTGCAACATTTCTTTTTGTTTAAATTGATTAGGGGATGTTTGGTGTTTTGGTTTTTTTTCCTTGCCTTTGTCCTCCTCAATTTCATAAATGAAGAGCTATTTTTAATATCAGACTTCAATATGTAGAAAGTAAAAAAGGGCAAAAACCAGCAGCAAAGATCAGATCCAGGGAATAGTCAGATGCTGGACATAATTCTGCAGAGTGTCTATGAATTAATCCCCAAGACTGAAATTCTGACCCCTTAAATAATTCATTTAAACATGGTAATGAATAATACAGGCCACTTCTAGCCTTAAAATCTTACTATAAAAGTTGAGATGTGGTTTTCTTGAGCACTTATGTAAATTCCTGCT
>NW_010191384.1:15110-24484 GCF_000695765.1 Mesitornis unicolor
GGCTAGATACCTGGGAAACAGCATTTTTGAGGTGGTTCTATTTTTTGTCTGGCAGTAATTCTAAGGTAAAGGAAGAAGAAACCATTTACTTTTTTTTAAAAACCTCAAAAATTGTGTTTAACATGAGATAAGCATTTATACTTCAGCATTCTGTTTAACTGAAGCTGTGTAACTTCTTCCTGGTTACGAAGGTTCCCAAGGTATCTTGTTCAGTTTATTGTATGTTTTGAGAGAAGGAAAATGTGAGAATTTACATATATGCACATGTGTATATATAAAGTATATGCATATAGATTGTATATGTATTTCAGTTTGTTGTGTGCTCAGAATATCATGCTCATAGGATCATTATGAAAATAATCTTGACTGATGCATCTCAGATCATGCGTAGAAAAAGATGAGCACTCCTGTGGGTAACAGTCTGCTGCATCAGCGGGTCCAGGTGGGATCTGGCCCATGCGGTTGTTCCTCCAATGCAACACATATGAGATGTTACATAGGGACCACATGACCTTCCTGAGCCATGCAGTCAGGCTCAGCAGCACAGCATGGTCCATGGCCCAGCGCTCTGGCCGTGGCTGGTTTTGTGCAGCGGTGTTGCTTGACCTTGGCTCACTGTCCCTGAGAAAGCTGTCGCTGAGTTGTGAGAGTCTGGAAACTGAAACCATGAAAGATAAGAAAAGTAAAACCAGGCAGAACTGAAAGTGCTGAGCTGGTAAGTGTGTCTCAGGGACTGGGGACAAAATACTGATGTGGAATCTACAAAACCTGAGGGGGAAAGCAGAAACTTGGAAGATGGCATCTCTGCAACTGAGAGGACATACACTGATTTAGTGGGATGTTTTAACATGACTGAGATACTTTTCTTATGAAAGTCTGCAATGCTAATAAAAAGCAACAGTAACCATCTCAGATGCTTTTCTCTTCTTTCCTCCTCTCTCTTTTCCTTTTCCACACTTTTTCTGTACTGTTCCTCCTCTCTTTTTTGCTCCCTCCTGACCCATTTGAGCAATGCTTCTCCAATCAGCCTCTAGTCGAAAGTGCCTCTTGATACTCTTTACTGCTTTGCTCTTATTTCACTCAGCCAAATAACTTGAATCATATAACCCCCAAGGCACACCTGGCAGGTAGTAGTGTGCTCTCACTGCTCTTTACCCAGCATCCACACCAGCATGATGTGGTGGCCCTGAAGTGCTGCAGTGTCCAGCCACCCCTCTGGCCACCCATGTGTGGGACATTCAGCTTGGTGTCAGGCCTGGAGGAGCAAGAACAACATTCCCAGCCCTGATGTGGGTATCCAGGTTTGGGGTAGGGACTGAAAAACTTTGCAATATTGCTTATACAAACACCCAGACAAAAATAACTTTGTTTTCCAATCACAGGGGTCACCTGGGCTACTGGGCACTCACATAGGCCCCCCATTGCTGCCACAGCCAAAGCCTGCAGCTGTCTCCAGAAACATACCAGTTGTCATATATGGCACAAGTAGCCTCTCAGCTGTCTTTGAATCCCTCCAATTAAAGAAATCATCTCATTTTGGGAGTGTCTAATAGCCTTTTGTAGGCTTAATGTTTGCATGTACAATGCTTATAAATAAATGGTATTCAGATGCAGTAAAGCCTTACTGAACTTGTGTTGGTTTTCATTTGGTGCAGGAAATGCATATGCAATCTGGCATAAGCTCTGCAGCTCCTCCAACCTTAGCAGAGACCGTGTCTCTCCTTGTCTCTGCGTGTCTTTATAACAGGCTTGTTCCTGCCAGCACCCTCTTTCTTGTTGCTGACCTTTGTCTCACTTCTCAAACTAAGTGATCGAGCAAGTGGAAGGGCATTGGACTAAAAAGAACTACCTGGATAATTTAAGCTGGACTGCAAGTATACATTGGTTCAATTTGTTTTCATTTTGCATATTTTTTTTGTTTGGTTGGTTTTGTTTTGTTTTAAATGAAGATGCAAACACAAAATGCTTGGCAATTTAGCTGTCCCTGAAATGTCAGTTCTGAGGATAAGGTTTGAAATTGAATTTATCTCTAATTTTGCTTAGAGTGTTCATTTTGGCACATACTGAAAGTTACATTTGGTTCACTGGTTTCAATCAGGCCAATCAATACATTTTTATTATAGTATAAAATGACATTGTGTGGGTTTCAGCTGTAACTTCAAATACATGGATGATGCTTGCTACTTGCGAACTAATATTCAAAGAAAAATCTTAAAGGCTGGAAAACAGAAGCATTCAGGGAAATGAAATATATGAATTTGTACTTGAACTGGTGAAGAAATTCCTTCAGCGTATTCTTAACTAAAAAGAGGAATAAACAAGTGATGGAAAACCAACCCAGAGCCAGGGGCAGAAGATGGGAAAGTGATTGTAGTGTTAGGAAGAAAGGTCATAACTCGTTAGTGTAGTGGAATTGTTTAAAGATATTAGACCTAAAAGGGCAGTGCAATAGCTTTTTAGAGCATTTGGCGAAATTTCAAATCAGAGTACAATATCTGCAAGGCAGAGTAATCGAGTAAGTGGAAAGCTGGCCCATTAGGTTGGTAATTGGCCAAAAAGCAGAAAACAAAAGGTAGCTGTAAGAAGGAGCTTTTTTATCTGGGAAGAAGTTAGGCAGTCATGTTGGAAGGCTGTTTATCACAAAGATGTGACCTCAGTTTGACCTATTAACTTTTTTCTTATATGGCTGCAGAGGGAAAATAGATTCTAACAAAAACCCCATGAATGTTAACTGCAAAGTAGCATTGAGACGTGATATTGGTGAGAAGTCTCCAAAGCTACAAAGTGTGAACTAGATTTAGCCAAAAGATGGGAAAATTTATCCCATGAACTAACCTGCCGACTTGATTAAATTACTCAGGAAACCTAGAGAAGTGGGACTTCATACAGAAGGAAGAGATGAAGGTGCTCAGGAAGAGAGACTTCCTATTGCACTGAGCTCCTGCTCTGTAGCAGCTGTTGCTGGCCAAGCTCATCTAAGTTAATCTTACTCTGTGTTTGGTCTAAGTTGAAGCCAGAAATGTTGCACAGTGTATAACAGCATCTACTTTGGGGCTAAACAGGTAAAAGGCATGTTTTGGAGAGAGACTCACAGCAGTCTAGCAATTCGAAAATAAATTATCTTCTGCAGCCCACTCCATTATACCCCGTTGTCCTTAGTTGCCTCCTCTGAACTTGGATTCACTAGATTTCCAACCACGTCTGGGCTTGGAGAATATATTATGTGGCACAAGGGAGAGCAGGTGGTCCTGTGCAGTGCTGTTTGCATTCAGCCTGGTCCAAGAGGCTTTGGGAGGAGGGTCAGAGATCCAGGGACATATATGCAATTAATCACCAATATTTTTAACTGACTGGGAAAAACTGCGACACCTGCTGCTCTGCTTCAGATGGGCTTTGAAGTATAGGCAGTCTGAAGGACGTATGAGTTTTTCTTTCATGATAACAAAAATGAGCACTTTGTTCTCATATCTGTAAAGTTAAGGCAGTTTCCTTCAAGCAATGGTACTTCAAGAGCAATTTCTGTCTTATGATTGATACATAAATGAGAACAAGTATTTTTGGAAATGGTGGTTGCTTTTATTGTTAAAAAAAAGAAAATCACTGCTAATTTTCAGTTTGCTGAGTCTTTTAATAAGTCATTTCCAACAGAAATACTTTTAGTTATGAGAAAGCGGAAATAACTCATTGTTGTGAGACAAAATCAGCAGTCCCTACTACAGGTTAACTACCAGAAATCTGCATCTTGCTCTTGGAAGGAGTCTGGGTGTCTTTCTGCTAGAAGTCCAAACCATGTTCGTCTGGGAACCAGGACCCAGAATAATGATGCAAACCAAATGCCCATTGCTTTATACAGCCTGACAAAGGGGAATGAGTCTGTTAGAGGGGTGGGAAGATGCCTAAACCCAAGCTGCTGGTATGGGGTTCTCTGGTGGGAAAAAGACGCAGCAAACAGTAGCTTGGAGGCAGTGTCAGAAGATGCAGCTATGAGTGCATTTTCTGTGTTTGCCAGGCACTTTTAGAGAAAACTGAGAAAATTCACTCCTGAATCATCAAGGCTTTTGTCAACCTGCAGATGCCGATCCTGACTCTGAGGTCTAGGAGAGGCCGTGTGCTGCCCTTAGAGACTGTAGCAGCAGCAGAACTAACATGGCCTCCCCAGATCATCACTGATGCAGGAATTTGGGAACTTCAGGGGGTCACGCTCGGGCTGAGTGTGGGACTGGGTCCTGCTTCCCAGCACTGCCAGTGCCGGCTGCCCCATCCCCTCCTGGTCCCCTTCGCCCTCTGCCCTTGCTGCAGTACCACAGCTGCCTGGGACCACTGTCCTGCCCCACAGTGAGTGCTTTTACCCGCACTGCTGAAAGCCCTTGGGCTAATTTGGGTGTTTAGGGAAGGTGATGACAGATACCTTAACAGTTAATAGATAATACTTTATCTTGGAACAAATATTCGGAATACAGTTTTGAAACAGCATTTAAAAATGAATTGCAAGAAGAAGCTGAACTTCCATTGTAAATAATAAAAATGACAAGTTATCCATTGGAAACACAATTTGTAGCTTAGTTGAAGCTCATATATTTAAGCAGGCTATGAATTATTCTTTTCTTGTCCATCACCTGGCCATCTGGGTGACTCTGTGTAAAATAAGCACCCACATCTATATAATGGGAGTAGTAGTACTATGCATCTTTGAAGAAGTCTGGAATTTCAGAATAAAGGGTTTACTTAAGTGCTGGAATTTACTTTATGATAGCTCTGCAACTTGATTAATTTCAAGTGAATCACAAAACTACCATGGAGTTCAGCAAGACTGGAATATTGCAAAATGCAGACTGTAAATTAATTATATATTTATTAACTTGAAAAAAATTATCCATTACATTCCCTCTTAACCCTTTCATTATTGCTTTGCACAGGCTAAAAGCTGGCTACCCCAACAAGTGACTGCATATAAAATCGAACATTAACAGAACATCATGCTTTCCAAAGCAATTAAATTTCTCATTCACTCTTACCACCTCCCTCATACTTGCATGTGTAATGAAGCTGAAAGACAACAAGGGACATGGTCGCTGGAGATACTTGTCAAGTCTGTGACTGAAGCTACTGAAGTTCCCCATTAATATGACATATGAAAGCTTGGGTAAAGAAATGCTACAGTTCCAAGGTCAAACATTCAGCTGCTAGGAAATAACCAAGTCATAACTTTCCAGGCAGCCTTAGCTCAGTTTCCCTATATAAACTCTTTATGATATTTAATTTCATCCTCACAGATAATTTCCTCCTGAAATTTCCTCCTAATCCCTGCCCTGAGCATACATGTATTTATGTAGCCTTATAAGCTGGGTCTTCAAGTCTTACAGAGAGCATTGTATCAGAACCCAACAGAGAAAGATTTAACCTAAACTCCTGATTTCCTAAAGCTTCAAAGGCAAACCTGGCATGACAGCCCTGGGTGAGGATAGCTGTGGAGGCCCACAGAGCAGAGAATGGAGCTACGTGTCTGTTTTTCCCATTTGCTTCTCCTGTAAGGGAGA
Source organism: Mesitornis unicolor (assembly GCF_000695765.1). Taxonomy (NCBI): domain Eukaryota; kingdom Metazoa; phylum Chordata; class Aves; order Mesitornithiformes; family Mesitornithidae; genus Mesitornis; species Mesitornis unicolor. The sequence goes on from NW_010191384.1 coordinate 20,648, forward strand.
AGGGTCTAAAGCATAAGTCCTATGAGGAGCGGCTGAAGGAACTGAGATTGTTTAGCCTGGAGAAAAGTAGGCTGAGGGGAGACCTTATCACTCTCTACAACTACCTGAAAGAAGGGTATAGCGAGGTGGGTGTCTGTTCTCTCAAGAGACAGAAAAAATGCAGTGTGGTTTTAAATCCTATCACGGAGGAAGGGTATGGAGCAGGTACCCAAACATGCTAAGGAGGATTTTGGAGTCAGGCAATGACTAGTCTGAGAATGGGTGGTGTATGGAAACACCTTGCGAATCACTGGGAAGGAGAGCAGCTGAACAGCTTTGCGAGCCTCCCTTTTCCTTTCAGCAGTAGCTAATTAGTCTCTGCAGAGGGAATAGGTTCATGGTGAAAAGCAGGGCCCTGCACTGACTGTTACCAACCAATTACTCATGTATGCCTGTGGGACAACAGCTACTTTCTTATTTGAGAAACACAGGAGATTACTTTCCATTAAGCAGTCAGTCTAGTTTACAGGAAAAGGCACAAATAAATAATAGAAATAATCTACTGAGGCAGAATTGTACCTTTTTGATTTTTAAATGGAAAACCCAAGGGAAGACACTGATGTGGAAAACACTGAATATTTCTGGACCTACCTAGGGGGGGAAAAAATTAAAAAAAGATTCACCTTATTTTTTCAAAAATAGTTATAACCTCTCCAAATAGGTAGAAAAATGTCACTACTCACAAGTTTGTAGAGGAACAAAGAGTTTGCATATCTTTCAAGCATTTCATTGGTTTCAAGAATTCTAGTTTCCAATTATTTCAAAGGGAAAGCTTGAAAGGACTAATGTGCCTGTCCAACGTCCAGATGACACTCAGGGTTATCCTGGCTGTATATACTGGCTCAGGATTGCTGAAAACCTGTATTTGAAGCCATGTTAGTAACAGTGAGGTTGCACATTCAGCATCACACAGAGCCATCTGTGCTTTAACTGGAATTTCTTTATCTGGATATAAGCACCATACGTGCCTAGGTCTCCATTACGCTCAATTTTGGGGTTTCTTGCAGGACACTGATTTATGAAAAGCTGATTAGAAATAATGAACAGGATCAAGTGGAAATTAATGGCATGGTGGTGAGAGGATCTACCCTTTTAACAAGCCGTGGCAGTAACAGATGAAGCAAACTGGCCTTCCCTGGCTCTGCAGCTCGGTTGGGAAAATGCTCTCATGAGGGGGCTGAGCCCACAATAGCGTGGCAGCACAGTTGCTTGAAAAACTAAAAATGCTGCTTTCCTGCAGGGCTTGCATGGCACACTGTGGTGCAGAGCTGGGGAAACAACGTGCACATTGCTCTTTCTGCCTTACAACAGTATTAGTAGGCTTTTCTGTGAGTTTTGCTGACTGATCATGTCATACTTTGGTAGCCTGAAGCAGGATCAAGTCCATGAAGACACTGCGGCAGCCTGCGTTCTACTCAGGAGAGCAAAGACACTATGGTGCTGACACCAGCCAGAGCTCCCGTGGCACATTGGGCTTGGGGACAAAGCAGTGAGGAGTCTGTCATTAGGAGATCAGCTGTGCTCAGGAGTATGCTCTTTTCATTCCTGGTTTTCTGGACAGAAAGGCTTCCCCAGCAGCCATCTGCTGGCCCTGCCCCCAGCCTGGCCGGGTGTAATGGCTCCTGGAGGAAGCATCTGACTCATTTACCCTGGGCTAATAACATATTGCAGATATTTTGCAGAAGACAGCTGAGCTTTCTGATGCCCCCTGATGCCTGAAGAGCGTTTTGTTCCTTTTGCCTTCATGGTACACTCTGGTTTCTCCATTCTGTTTTTGAGGGCAGAACCTGTCATCCCACAACATATTGCCTGCTTTTGTACATTTGCCTCATCTGAGACAATTAAGATGTTGGTCCTTCTGAAGACATCAGAAAATAGTCTTATAAAGGGGCACTATTTGTTAGATAAGTTACTGTTTACCTAAGAGTGCATGATGTGCTGTAGGTTTTCATAATACTTTGGATTAATGCCTTAAACTCAGTTAACATTATTTTGCTGGGGTTCTGTTCTATTCTGTTGAGTTATTTTATTTTATTTTATTTTTTATTCTTCAGTTTGCTCTCTTCGCTCCAACATAGCTCTTATGCACACATGCTACTCTTAGTATATCAGGATCAAAGAAAGAAAGAAACTCTATTGCTGTCTCTTTTCATCCTCCCTTGAGGATGCTGTGGCTTAGTCTCTAATCTGAAGGGCACTGTCATTGGGAACGATGCCAAGTCTTTTTTTCATAGCATGTATGAGACTGAAATTGCTCATTAAAATTCTTCCCCACCTTAGTGCACAGTGTTTGCTGTGGGCTGTGTGCTGTTGTTTGACTGTCTGTGTCAATATCGTCTGGCCACTGAGCATCTCCAGCCTAGGAGGGCCCCGTTATCCTTTTCTGACCCTGCCTTGGAATACTTGCAGGACTGTATTCGTGTGCCTTCCAAGTTTCAGCATCTTCCTTTTATGGGTTTAATGGCCTTACCAGTTTTATCTGTTGTGGTTTTTTAGTTGTTTGGCTTGTTGGTTGTTTTTTTTCCCCCAGCTCATTTATCTTAGTTCCATTTAGTTAATTGAGACTAATGTTTTGTTGAAAAATCTCTCTCTCAGTCCCCAAGCTGAGCTTTTGAAGTTAATAGATTTGTGTAAAAATTTGCAGATGAGCTATTAATATTACCACAGCAAAAATACTCTCTCTTCACCCATCATTTCCACATTGGCCTGGAGGGTTCACTTTCCTGAACTGATAGTCAAATAGTTGCCAGCATCACTTTGCCCCTTTGGTACAGCTGAGGCTTTAAGCCTTATCTACTTCTGATTGCTATACTAGCGCAATCCTACTTTGAAGATGAGACTGTGTTATATTATATTTTATATCAAAAGAGATGAAAATTTATGTTTTCTCTCCAGCTCCTTAATATAATTTTGTAAATGAATCTGAATCCATATTTGGCTATTAGATTTGGGTATCACCAGATACAGTTTGGGAGCAGAGGCAGACATAGTTGTGCGTGTTAAACCGAAACCATCCTCATTTGTATTACTTAGGAACGTGTGAAACTGATGAGCTACCTGACAGATCCCCCTCACTGCAGCTGAGGATCACCTCCCAAGTGTGACCAGTTCAACACCAGCCCAGTAGCCTAGGTGCTGTGACATGCACTGTGTGTCTCCGTTTAAGGCTCAGGGCAAGTCCAGGGAGCAGGATTTTCTCTCTATTGTCCCCTACCCTCCCAGGGGAGGATTTAAAAAAAAAGGGAATAGACAAAAAGATGCTTCGCACCAGGTTGGAAGTTAAGACTGTAACAAGTTTAATGAAAAACAGCAGGGGAAAGGAAAAGGGAATTAATAAGGGATAAAAGATATTTAACTATATACAAAACGCAATCCCAGTAGTCCCGAGTGGAAGTGTCCGAGCAGTGCCCTGTGGTCGCTGTGACCACTGTGACTCGTCACCAGGGACCACAGTGGTGCCAGGAGCGGATGGTGGTGGATGCTGCCAAGCATGTGGAGGTAGGCTCAGCCATTCCATGGATGGGTTTGCCTCTGCCCAAAGCAGGAGAGACCCACACAGTCTTCCCCAACAGATTTTTTTCATATACAACAGGGACTCCATCACCTTCTACTACGTGCAACAGATCTGACTGGGCGGCACTGGCTCTGTTAATGGATCCCCTGGTGTTAACCAACCAGGTGGCTTCTGCCAAATGTTTGTTCCAATTTTTTAAAATTCCCCCACCCATTGCTTTCAGAGTGGATTTTAGCAAGCCATTATATAGTTTGATTTTCCCAGAGGCTGGTGCATGATAAGGG
>NW_010191385.1:0-2088 GCF_000695765.1 Mesitornis unicolor
CAACCGAGCCATTCTGTGATTCTGTGAAATGAAAACCTCCCCGTCCCGCTCTGGGGCAATAACCCAGCCACGAGCCGGGGCGGCGGCGTTCGGGTAAGTGAATATTTGGCGTCTCTGCTCGGTGGAAAACAAGGCCGAGGTCTCTCCCGCTGCTCGAATCGCCGAAACCGGAGCTTTGCATGAATGATGGATGAGCGCAGCGCCGCCAGGGTTTCACTTGGCAATGTTTGAGATGTGTCTTAATCCAGGGGCCGGCGCGGTGTTTAAATGGTGCAGGGCAACGGGGATGTGTCCCAGTGCCCTCAGTCAGCTCCCTGGGCCTGTACTGGGTGGTGTTGGCTGCTGTTTGGGGGAAATTCCAGCAAATTCAGGGTTTTACTACTTTAAGATGCTTTAGCTCCAAGTTGCTTGGGTCAGGAAATGTCTGAGTTGTGGCCGCTTGGTCCCCAAACTTCCTTGAAGCGGAGGTTTTGTGGCAATGAAATCTCACGTGTGCTCAGCTGGGAGCTGCTTCAGTCCCGTTACGCCGCTGTGGGTCGGGAACCCGCTTTCGCTGCATCTCCTGAGAGACTCCTGTTTGTCTTGGCCAAAAATATCACAAAATGTGAGAAAAAGGACAAAATGTGGGGGAAAAAAATGACAATTTGGGCATTATTTTCCCATTTCCCACCAGTCTTCTCTCCACTGAACGACTTTGGCCTCTGCTGCGCTTCCTGATGCTCACCCACTGGAGGACCCTTGGGGTTTTATTTCCCCCTCTGGGGTTTTATTTCCAGGTTTTATTTCCGCTCTGGGTTTTATTTCACCCCCTGGGGTTTTATTTCCCCTGTGGGTTTTATTTCCAGGTTTTATCCTCCCTCTGGGATTTTATTTCCAGGTTTTATTCCCGCCCTGGGGTTTTATTCCTGGGTTTTATTTCCCCTTGGGGTTTTATTTCTAGGTTTTATTTCCCCTCTGGCTTTTATCCCCCCCCCCCCCACCCCCCAGGGTTTTATTTCCAGGTTTTATTCCCCCCACTGGGGTTTTATTTCTTGGTTTTATTTCCCCTCAGGATTTTATTTCCCCTGTGGGCTTTATTTCTGGGTTTTATTTTCCCTCTGGGGTTTTATTTCCAGGTTTCATTTCCCCTCTGGGTTTTATTTCTGGGTTTTATTTCCCTGTCTGGGGTTTTATTTCCCCTCTGGCTTTTATTTCCAGGTTTCAGTTCCCCCCTGGGTCTTTTTTGCCCGTGGCTCCTCGTCTTCCCCCGAGCGCGGTGCCAGGCCCTGGGGTTTCCAGGCCCTTAAAGGTGCCTCTGTCCTCCCGGATTAGCTGAGTCAGACCCAAAGCGGGGATTAACGCTGCTTAATTCAATAAAACTGCCTTGGTTTTCAGTTGTGGTGGGGGACGAAGGCAGGAGCCACCCCTGGGACAAATCTGTCCTTTCCCACTGAGGTCTTTACGTTCCCATTGTCGTTTCATGCTGCAGTAACAGGCAGGAGAGGTTTTATTTCAAACACCACTTGCACCGGGGGGGGTTTTAATCCTCATCTGTCGCATAACTCGGTGATGTGGTTCTAATAGCATTAATTTAATTTACATTTGATGCTTTGCAATGAATCCAGAGGGGGGTGGAGGGTTTGTGGTGCATGGATGGACCCGGCCTTTCCTCCAGCCCTGCTTCTCGTGGTGGTGGCCGTGCTTTGCCAGAGCCCAGGTGTGTCGTGTTCTCGACCCATTTCCACACAAAAGCTGGCTTAAATGCACCGGGGCTGCTCGGCGTTGAATTTTCCACCCGAGCAACTTGAAACCTGCAGGACCAACCTCCTGCAACCTTATCCTGGTGCTGGAAACTGGGGCAGCACTTGGAGGGTTTCATGGTGACGGTCAGCAGTGTCGTGGCTTTTGGGATGCAAGGAGATAGGGAGACCAAGGCTGGGATCCCTGGGGGCAGGTTGCTGTCCCAGTGCTGTGCAATGGGGATATTTGACTTTTCTGGGGTCTGTTTAGGTTAAAGATGTGTTACTTGCTGTCCATGGCACAAGCAGGTCGTGCAATGCTGTTAAATCAGGCAGAAACACGGTGGATTTGGGCTGGTGGAGCTGTGCT
>NW_010191386.1:0-1227 GCF_000695765.1 Mesitornis unicolor
GTCCTCTCAGGCACATTCCAGAAGCTGCTGCTCACTTTGTTTAAAATGTGGGTCCGATTATATTTTTTTTCCGCTCCCTCACAAAAAAAGAGGTGCACCTGGCCCGAGGGAAACGTTGGGTTTCCCTTCCTGCGGAAAGGGAGACTGGGCGCAGAAAGGCAGCGCTGGTAGTGCCGAGGGGTTGCGGGCTGGTGAGCTGCGCGGGGCGTGTAGGTGGGCAGGGGGCTGCCCCGGGCCGAAGCGCCCGGCAGGGTGGCTCGATCTGTTATGAAAGAAGGGAGGGAGCAGGGGCTTTGGGCTGCAAACGAAAATCCCGGCTCGGGGCAGGTGTGAAAAGGTGATCCTGCAACTGCTCCGACTGCGGATGCCTTCATTGATCACTGTAAGGCAGCGGGAAAGGGGAGGAGGAGAGATGCGTTGGGTTTCAAACTGATATCCCAGCTCTTGGCAGGTCTGTAGAGGTCATATTACAAATACTCCAGCGGGGTATGCATGCATAATAGATTGAACATAGGTTGGTTTATAAACATTTCTCCAGCCTAGGGCATACTTGTTAAATGCACCTTTGTCTGGATTGTAGCGAAATCAGGACGCCTGGAGCTCTGAATGGGAAAAGAGAGGCTCTTTAACAGAAGAAACCACAGGCTAGGTTATTTTCATCGGCTCTGAGAAAAGTGTAGGAGTCATAGGTTTCAAATCATCCTGACGGTATTTAATTGTGGTAGATCAGTTTTCTTGAGTGCTTCAAAGCAACTGGATGGGACAAAATCATCAGTATTTGAAAGGAAGAATGGAACTGCAGGCACTTAGTAGTCAATGTGATTCTTGTATTCATTTTGCTGCTTCTCAGGGTGCTCTTTGCACTGCAGCAGTCTCTGCTGATGTTTACTCCATCTCTTCTCATGGGTTATAGAGAGACTCAGATTTTAACAAAGTGCGTGCCATCATCTGCCCAGTGACAACAGCGAGGCTGGACATGAGGCACAGTCGTTCAAGGCTTTAGGGACAAATGACTTGACTTAAAGAATTCCCATAATTTTTGAAGGATTTTCATTAAACAGTGGGACTGTGCAGCATGAGGGATTTCTTTCCTTGGCAGCATTGCAGAATGCTGAGTGTCATTTGAATGGTTTAGGCACTTGAGAATTATCCCTCTTGGGCAAAATGAAATGCATAGAATTTAGGGAACTAAGGCAGCCTGTGGGTGAGCAGGCATTTATCAGGAAT
>NW_010191386.1:1258-17121 GCF_000695765.1 Mesitornis unicolor
ACGCCTTTGGGCACTGAATGAGTTGTCCAGAAGCACCAAACTAGTATAGATTTTTAAAGAGGTTGAAATATGATGTGCATCTGGTGCTTGAAAAGTTAATGAAGTAAGGACTTGCAAGGAGTCCTTCTAAATCATTCCTTTAAGATCATGTCATCAAATGAAAGCTCCAATCAGCAGAAGAAACTGTTCTTGAACCCGAGACCTTGTTTGTTGAGTGTTCTGTGTTTTCATAGGCATACAAAATAGCATATGCCATTCTCTTCTTTATAGCGTATGCGATTCTTTTATACCTTTTCAAAATTCAGGTTAATATCTCATATTTTGATATTACAAAAGGCATGAGTGGCTTCTGTAGTGTAGCTGTATTTAAGCATGTTTTAGAAAATGAAGTAAATGTTTCCATTAATGTTTACTAAACTCCTTTACTCAAACAGATGAATGTTTTCCATGGATTTGACTGTAAATTCTCTTTTGGGATTTCCCAACTAATTTCTTACAATACCATCCCAATCCAGAACATAATAAACCCACAGAGACCCTTAGCTTTTATGCTCATATTTACACAGACACCCTTGTTCCTAAACTTATCTCCTTGAAATTATGGCTTTACACATTGGAAAATGAATGTCTCAAGCAAGTGAAGTGACCTGTCATAAAAAGGTGTGTTGTCCATCAAGCCAGCAAAGAATTGATTTGGTGACTAGAGAGAATACCAAATCCTAAGTGGCAAGCTCGTGTTTAATTCCTATTGATGTCAGTGGAACTTTAATATGTGTTTAATGGCAGGAAAAAATTAGGCAGTTGATGTTGGCTGCTAGCAGATAGCCAAAACTCCCACTTACATTAATTTTTGTGCATCTCTTTAGTGTGACATGTTTATTGTCCTGATGCAAGCCTTGTATTTATTTCAGTGGCCTGTGATAAGTAAGTAGTTTATGATTCAGATTGAAAAATCTATGAGGGATCAAAGGCAAACTGAAAGTTTTCTTCACCTGGAAAATACAGTAGCGAGCTCAGAAAACATGCATTTTTTTAAACCTAGATAAATAATAATGACTTCCGCTGGCATTTACTTGCTGTGATGTTATTTGACTGGCAGTGGCCTTAAAGCTTGGTTTTGAAGTCATTATGGCTGTATTGGCTGCTGCAGCTCCACGGGAAAGCTTGGTTCAATAAAGTTGAATGGATGTCAATATGGGCCTGTTCCAAAGCCCACTGGAATCAATGGGAATGTTTCTGCAGACTTTGATGAGTTTTGGATCAGGCTTTCTCTGTAGAATTTGGCACAGTAAATTTGATCCCAAGGGAGATGGTTTAATATAGTACAGTGTATTCGGGGTAGAAGCAGAACATAACTCTCCTGTGTACATTGGTGCAGTTTTAAGTTCAAAACAGACAAAAATGCTGGCTGCAGCATCAATTTTTTATGGTATGAGTTTACATTCAAAACTCCTTCTGTAACTCACTAAAATGAAGGTATTTGATATTTGCTGCATTTATTTGAGTTCCATTCATATTTATACAGTTGGCTAAACTTCTTAAATTTAATCTTGCCAACCTTTAAGCTGTACTGAATTCATTGGACTACTCATGTGCCTAGAGGTATAAATGACTGCGAAGTGGTTTTAGACAGGTCTCTGAAGCATGTTTGTATATTTTAATTGTGAAGATTTTACTATCTGGAAGCTGCAACTGGGATTTCTGTCAGACTTTAAGAGTAGCCAATGTATTAATTATAAGATGGACACCTAGTTCCTTCAGGCAAGACTTACAGAGAAAGACTTTTTGGTTTAGTTAAGTGAACAGAGTTCAAAAAGTACTCACAAAATCCACATGCCTAAAGGTTTTTTTTACCAACATAACACATTCCAATTCAGTAAAGCAGAATTAAGGTTCATACCTTCTCAGAGGAGCCAGCATTTTGACTCATTTGACTCAAAATTAGCTTGGATCAGAAAAGATCAATTGCAGAAATTGTTTTGAACTGGGCAACTCTTGAGCAAAATGGGTTGAACTGTGGCTTACCCTGTGTCAATGGAAGAGGTTGCTGCCATTCATCACTACCATGCTGCTAAAGGTTCCCACTGATCTGGTACAGCAGCTTGCCTGTGTGCTCCCTAGCTCATTTCTGTCAAAATAAGGCAGATCAGCAAAGACCTGCTGTTGAAGTTGTCTGAAGCTTCTGGCAGGCTTCCAGCAATTAAGCTGGCAGAGCTGGAACAGTTCCTGCTCGTAGTTGTTTTCCCCTGTCCCAGGGGCTGCTGGCCCCATGGCAAGGATGATAGAAAAACCTGTGAGTCAGCTTCCAAATTGCCATCGGGAACAGCCTAGGATGTGAGCATGAACCTAAATCAATGTTAAATCAAAATCAAAGAAAGGGTCGATGCTACAGTTCAGTCAGGTGGAAGAAAGCTCAAGGGTCTCCAAATCCAAATGAGGATTTGGAGATCATCCAAACCCAGCAGACTGTTAGTGTCCAGCTCAGGGACCTTCACCAGTCTGCTCAGGAGTTGCCCAGTTCAGAACAATTTCTACAATTGATCTTTTCTGACTACCAGAACAGGACCCTTAAAACTATTGAAATGAAAGTGGTTGCTTGGAATAAATTATCATTGTGATAGCATTGAACCTTGCTGTCGTAATTCACATAAATATGACACTGTTCTTCCTGGTCTCAAGTTTATGCTATATTTATGCTTGTATTCCAGGTGGAACTTGCACTAGTAGTTTTATATTGTAATTAACGGAATTGTTTGTAGAAGACAAAACTGGCTTTTGTGTTTAGACTGTACATTCAAACTTCTTTCCATGCAAGTTCCAAGTAACTTCAGATGAAGCAATAAAATATCATAATTGCAACAATCTACAAGTAAATTTCTATGCATCTCATGCAAGCATTTGAAGCTGTGGTAAAGAATGTATATATTTCTTTTAAAATAAGAAGTAAAAGTTTGTCTACTCAGACCTTTGGTACTTATTTATTTCCTGTATGAGGAATTATAATCTCAGGGAATAAGTATAGGATTAGGGAAGAATTTATAGCGCTGATTGTACTAACATTGACTATGTGACTTCTGACAGACTGTCTCATTACCTTGCGTTTATAAAGTGGACTACATTTCTGCAAGGAATTCTGTAAGACCAGGTTAGTAATTTGCAGTAAGAAAGGCAGTATTGACTTTGGCCATTTCAAGAGCAAGAGTAGCTCACAAGTGCCCAGCTCCTTTGAGGCTACATAACACCTGTGGCCAGCAAGTGGTGAGGCAACGCTTCCAGTCCTGCCTTGCCCAGCTCTGTCAAGGTGTGGGCTGTGCTGCATGATGTTCCAAGTCAAGCAAGGAGGATGGGGCTCAAAGGCTTCGCTTTAGTGTTGTTGGGATTTCATAGTTGCCAGCAGTCTGCTGTCCAGAACAATTTCCTGTTTGTCTGTGCCTGAACTCAGTCCTCATAGTCCTCTGTCTCACTTTAAGCTTTTAGGTAGCCCCACTCAAATTACAAAGATGCTTAAGTACCGTCTTGGTTCAGAGGTTAAGCAAGTTAATATCAAAACACAACTAGCAACAGGTGAGTTGCTGAGAATGTAACTATAAATACTGAGTGATAATAGCCATTTAATTTCTAGTGCTCCTGCTGTGTGTATTGTTCCTGCCATGCTTTCTTGTATTTTCTGAGAATATCTTCAGTGCTTGTAAATAGTGCTGACCTCACTAAGGAAACTGATAAAAAATTTAACATGTCATTGTATAAATACAACCGCTAAGAATCCATCAGTGCAATGGACATTAAGGTAATTATTTTCTTGTGTTGATGGTCTTTATCAAAACTGAGATGGAATTTACATTTTACTGGTAGCAATAATGATGCAAATTATTTGAGGTATAAACACCCCCAGCAAAGGAACAAGGAAAATGACTGGCAGTTAACTATTAAGTCAATCAATGTTTTTTTCCTGTGAGTCAGTCTATTCATTATCATAAAGACTTATTTTCAGTCCAAAACCCTTTTTCATGTCTGAACTCCACCAAACAGTGTTAAGACATCAAGTATTTGTGAAATAACATTCTTCTAATTCAAAAAGACGTATGTAAATGGAAGTGATTTATTTTTTCTGGAAGTGAGAAATTAGTCACGAAAGTGTTTAAAACGTCATGCTATCTTGCAGTTTCTCAATAAACCTCAATAGGTTCTTTGGGAGCTGTGGCAGATTTGCACCCACAGAATTGGGTTTTTCTGCGTAGGCCTGTAGAGTGGGAAAACTTTTTTTTGCTAGTATCAAAGTCACCAGATAAAATTGACTTCAGGTGGTGCAGTGATTACAGCCCTTGTAATATTCTTATTTCCCACAGTCAGGGAGTACGTTAGCAAACGTGCCTGTTAAAAATAATTAAAAAGATAAAAGACCAGGATTTGGAAGTGGGGTTGTTTTTGTAATAACTGACTACAGTGTAGTCCAAGAGCGGTGGATGATGAGAAGAGACATTCTTTTAATCCAGCTTTTGGCTTTGTGTCAATTCAGAGACTCTATGGACTGATGTAAACTGTGCCAATCTCCTCACGTTCCAGCAGGGTCATCCCTGACAAACAGAGGGATTTGGTCTGTCCTGCTACCTCTGCTGTGTCCCCTTTTATTTATCTACACACTTGGCCTAACCAGCACAGGTGGGCTGGATTAGCACACTGCTTGCAGTTACACCTTCCCTCAAAATCCCTGCAAGACCATTTCTGCCACATTCAAAGCAACTTTGCTTGGTATAAACTGTATCTATCTACCTCTCTCTCTATTTATGTACATGTATAGTTACTGTGATGTACCTCAGCATGCCACCCTGTTTCTGGCCATTTCTAAAGCCACCTGCAGTAGCTACAAAGCAGGAAAGAGAACTTCCTGCTTTCTGTTTTTCTGCCTCCAACTTTCTCTCTTGCTCTTGCAAGTTAGAATTAATTAAAAGATCAAAAGCAATAATTTTTTTTATATTGAAGATTCTTTGTCATCTCAATCTAAAAGAAAAGAACACACATCTTGAAAATTATTCTGATACGGATCTTACTGGTTCCTCGTTACAGATTTTGACAGCTAGTTGTCACCTGGTGCCTGTTTAATATAATTTCTTATGCCACACAGAGTAATGGTGATTGCAGTATCAGACTGTATGTGTGAAGCAAGGCAGCTGTGCTGTAAGTTTTCAGGCTATGCTGCTCTCAGAGTGGTTTGAGGTGGGAACTCATGTTCCCTCTGGGATATAACAGGTATCTGCTTGCAGAGCATTTTTCCCATTGTGCTAAGATTTGCCACCAGGGCATTTGATAGGAAAAAGGTAAACTCTAAGCATGTGTTGTTTCCTGTGTGACTACTCAGTGAGAAGCACAGGAAGTCATTAGAAGTTGCTCTTTCCTAAGCTTTGTGCTTGAACCTAAAGGATGTATATCTACTGAAAAAGTCATATTCCCTGGCTTCTTTGTGTGTGGATATCATTTAGGTTTGTGCTCATGTGGACAATGAGGCACAATGAGGTCTGTTTCTATTCGCTATTTTTCTGTATCAATGAATCATTTTGCTTTTTCTAGGAATTACATTGCTGCATTTTTCTGCAATTATGAGTAGCAATTAAGAAGGAAGAGGAAGCACACTTAGTAAGTAGTATTGTCCTTGTCTCTCTCTAGATATTTTACATTTTGTAATCAAGGTTTTCTTTAAACAGATAACTTTAAACAGATTTTGCAAGAAAATGCCTCACTTCTCCACTATATTTTTAGGCAAAGTCAGTGAATATGAGATTTCTAAACCCAGAGATTCATATGCTTGTCTTAGCATCAGATGTTGTTCCCTGCAACTTTTCACATGTTGCAAATGTCCATAAAGCATCAATTATGAGCCTGAGTTTGTTCCCATTAAAGTGAATGAGAGTTTCACCCTTAGATTTTTAACACATTTCCTTTGGAATTAAGCCTCAATTCAGCCTTTCGCCAGCTGGATAACTTTCATCACAAAAGTAATTCAGCAAATGGAATTATTCATGTGCTTAAAACAGACCATGCACTCAGTCTGGGTATTTTGGTAGGAGGCACAATGTCTCATACAGCACAACTACAGTTTATAGTCAACAGACTGCAGTAGCCGTGGTCTGAATGGCACTTCCTCAGCTACAGTGTGAACTGAACTTTTGTGTTTATTTGCAGTAGTTCAAAACAAAATGACCCTGTCCTAACTACTTCCTCTAACTCTTCCAAATTTCAGGAACAGTTACTTGTACTGATGCCTGGTTCTAAATTGGTTTTTATCTCCCTTAGTTTTCCTCTGTAAAATGGGGATACTCCTCACGAGGATGCAAAAATGTAACAGTTAATGCTTGCAGTGAGCTCTGAAGAGAAATACCATGTAAGTCCTCAGAAAAGCTGTAACTCAAAAAAAAAATCCATGATGGCTGATCTGCAAGTGCTATGGATAGATTTATGGGACCTGTGAAACCTAGACTTTGTATTTTTCTAGAAAGAGAGTGGAGGAACTGGCATCTATCACAATTCAAAAGGATGAGAACAAGCCCTCAAAAACAGAATAAGGCTCTTCTGACTTTTAGAAATCTTTATACACATCATTTAGTGTCATTTTCAAATACCTTGAAGGGATCATAAAACTTTGCTCTTCTCTGATCATTGTACCACTTAGAAGAGGAAAGGTATGAACAGCCATAACCCTGGCACATTTTTAACAATACTCAGGACCAAAGGGGATTGTAAGATGGAAGCTTTGATAACAAAAACATAAAGATGTCATTGTCAACTATCTCAAAATATACATGCTTGTTGTAAATGTCACACAAGCCTACAGCTAAGTGATGGATCAGAATTTCCTGTGTTTTCAAAGTGCTTCTGTTGATGAATACTTTAACTCCTTCATGAACAAGTTATTCTGTGTCCTACAATTTGCTTTCTGTCCTTGTGCTTGATATCACTAAAACAGAAAACCTCATTTAATATGAGTAACTTGCAAACACAGGCTAGAATTTCAGTTCTACTCTGCACAGAGGAAAAAAAAACCATTCATAATATTGCAAATCACTTCATTAGCAGTAGTATAAGATTTTTCCCTCTTCATTAATATAATAATAAAAGTGGTAATAAGTTGTAAGCTAAATTAATATTGGAGATGTAAGGACAATGTAGGGTCCCCAATATAAGAAGGTCATCAAGCTGTTGGAGTTGGGTCCAGAGGAGGGCCACAAAGATGATCAGGGGCTGGAGCACCTCCCCTATGAGGACCGACTGACAGAGCTGGGGCTGTTCAGCCTGGAGAAGAGAAGGCTCTGAGGGAACTTATTGCAGCCTTCCAGTTCCTGAAGGGATCTTATAGGAAAGCTGGGAAGGGACGTTTTACAAGCGCAGGTAGCAATAGAACAAAGGGGAATGGTTTTAAACTGGAAGAGGGCAGATTTAGACTGGATATTAGGAAGAAATTCTTTACTGTGAGAGTGGTGAGACACTGGCACAGGTTGCCCAGAGAAGCTGTGGATGGTCCCTCCCTGGAAGTGTTCAAGGCCAGATTAGAAAGGGCTTTGAGCAGCCTGGTCTGGTGGGAGGTGTCCCTGCCCATGGCAGGGGTTAGACTGGATGAGCTTTAAGGTCTCTTCCAACCTAAACCATTCTCTGATTCTATGATTCTATGTCAAACTTGTAGAAGTCTTAGAAGAAGTCTCCTTACAGTAGAAGTCTTCATTTGGCAAAGTATTTAGTCAAACGATTAAAATTAAGCATTTCATTCTAAGCATCTTGGTTCAGCTCAGCATGCAACAGAGCACATTGCTGGGGAAAAAAACAAGAGCAAAAAAAGAGCATATAACACTATTAAGAACATCAGGTACGTCAGGAGATATTTTGACCTCTTAGGCCCTGACCTTGCAATCTCTCCTATCTGCCTGTGTCTGCCACCAGGGGAAACTGCTGCTATCAGTGACCTTCACGAGCGCAGTCAGGCCTTTTGTGGGAGCTGGAGGTCTCAGAGGGTGAAATGCTTGAGGATTGCCATCTTCTGTGACAACCAGTCCCTGCTACACCCAGTCTCTCATCGTGTGACATGGAGAACATGTTGCTTGTTTTTCCGTATGATGAGATAAGTCTCATGAGCTGGGGATGGGAGAGGAAGTAATATTTTTAAAGTTATCTATCCACACTATTTCTGGACTTTGCCTTTACTTCATCATCTCAAGCACTTCTACACCAATCTGCTTTCCTTGGATTTGCTCATATAAATTTGCATATTTTTTGGCAAAACCATTGGTCTTTAATTTGGGTTTAGAGATTTTTATAGTATTTAAGTGGCCTGCTACTGAATAGAATAAAAATAATAATGTCTCAGTAGAGCTGCTGATGCAGAATACAGCAACCATGTATTGCCAGATTTATTAAGTGTATTAGGTGTTTGGAAAGAAACTTCATCACATATTAAAATCTGTAATCCCAGTAAATTAAAAGATAATATGAAAATTACAGGCTGGTGTGTAGCCTAACTCAGCTATTAAAAATCTGTTCTACAAATTGCAAGTCATTAATAATTAGTATTACAAAACCTATTACATCTTTGATTGGGGAGAAATGGTCTGAGGCTAGTATTACATTATTCAATTAGCTTTAATTCCATTTGGTATGTGTTTTACTTTATTTCAAGTGCAGTCTATAAAGAGATCATGGTACCAGCCATCCAAAATGTCAATTAATTTGTGTATTGAGCAAATAGCACACATAATAATTTCATCATATAGTGCAGCTCTGTTGACTGACAGTGGAATTGCTGTTAGACTCACTATGGTTAATTAGATTTCTTTATGCTTGTATTGTAGCATTTGAGACAATAATTTATAAATTAATTTATTAAAATGTCTTTATTCATATAGTGAAAGCACATTAAACTGTTTCCTGAATGTTTATGATATCACCTTTGCATACTTCTTTTTTTCACTATGAAAATGTAAAATGTCACTAGCAAAACATAAAATGAAGTAAAATCCTAAGTCAGCCTATGAGTTAGCAGATGAAGTTAAAAGACTGGTAAAGAGGTTACTAAAAGCATTGTCTTTTCTAGGATTTTATCTTCGGCTAGCTAACTTAAATTATATGCATTCTGGATTTCTAAATATTAGTCATATCTATTTGAGCAGCTGAGAAGTTCAATATTTATTTCCCAATTTGTTGCATTTTCCACCACATTTCATTCAGTCTGTTAGCACTCTAATAAATCTATTTTTGCATTTATTTCCCAGTTCTTATCTGTTTCTTCTCTTTACTGTACACTCATTAGGAGTTGCTTGGTATTACATCTTGTCATTGTGTGAATTCCTTTCTCTTCCTAAAACACCACTTGCCACCTAAGCAGCTCCATAATGTGTATTTCTATGTCAGTATTGCTACATGAAAAACCGTATAGAACATATTCTGTATTACTTGCATATTATACAGAAATCATCCATTTTAGAACCTTCATCACTAGATAAGTCCCTTTATCAATATAAATGTCAGTGCAAAAGTAAACGTTGAGGTTAAGAGGGATGTCTTTAGGACGTCATGCAGAGAGTTCTTGAAAATTCTGCCTGCAACTGCTCTCCTGTTTGAGCTGAACAGATCAGACACACATAACAAAAAGGAATTGACCAACAAGTTTAAGGTGCATCTATTTGTTTCAATAATTTTCCCGTGTGCAGAGCATTGTCACATAAACTCATTCTTTAGTTTCACTCAGAGATCCAGGAGTATGCATAGCGATTGGTAATTTATGGATGTAGTCAGGCATTACTTTGAAATCACAGTATTATGGGGAGAGCTCTGTAATGATTGAACTGCACCATAGAGACAAGAATTGGTAAAGAAGGGGACAACTGAAAGACCAAGGCAGAGGTAACTTGTTGCTGTTCTAGTCATGCATATTAATAATGCTACAGGAAGTGAAACATTTCTATGTTTAGTCTGTTTGGAAAAAAAAAGGCAATAGAGGATTTGGTAACCATAATAGAAACATTTTTCAGTGTGATTCATGCATCCAAATCCTTTGGTTCCTGTTCAGCACTCCTGTCTTTCTTTTGTCTCACATATTAAATGTTTCATGCATGGTGTGGTTCAGCAAACTGCGAAGTCATCCTTGTAGATAACCTTCTGAAAGAGAATTGGTAACATATTTTTATTTCTAAAATTGTTTTAAAGAGTTGAAACATAGCAGGTCTTTTGAACAAAGTCCTCTCTTCTGATAACTGACAAATGTCTACGATAGTACAGCACGGTAGAGCACAAGGGCTTTGATGATCAGAAGTTATTCAAGATAACAGATCTCCTAAGTGGAATAGGAAATCCTAGAATTAACATTCAAATTCCTTACAAATTTCTATTATCCTGAGAAGGAATGACCGACAGTTCAAACTCCTGTTGAAATGTCCACAATCAAGACCACTGTTAATAATTTTTCTGCACTGAGAACCAGTTTAGATGTGAGGAGGGTGTTCATGACGCACTGCAAACCAGATCCATACAGACATTTAGGCTCTTAGATCACACAGGGTAATGGAGCTGGCTCACTGTGACTTCTACAGCTCACACCCATTTTTCACTTAGTACCAAAAGCCAGATTTCCAACAATACAAATCTAAACCAAATGTACCATCTTCCTGTCTTACACTAGATGGTCTAATAATGTTACAGCACAGGTACATAGATGGGGCCTTAATTTCTTTCCTATACAAATGCAGCCTTGCACACACAGCATCGGCATGGAAAAGTGAAAATTTTTTACTGCCTAAGACACAGTTGTAAAATATGTATGCTATGTGCAGAGATAAATCTGAATTTTTTTTTGTTTGTTTGTTTCTTTATTGCCAGTTCCTCACGAGATTACTCGGTAGACATGCTTTAGTGGATGGTGTAGTATTGAAAGATGTACCTATAAAGTCATATAGCATTTGCATTCTTTAATGTAGTGTGAGACTTGAGGACAATCATAGTAAGAAACTACCAGGACGCGAAGGACAGAGATTTCTGTGATGTTCCATGAGCCCAGATTGTTTCCTCATAAAATGGAAAGAAAAAAAAACCCGTTATCAGAAATCTCCCTCTGAAAGTGTTGTGCCCTCTTAACTCCAGCTATGTGGACAGCTGCATCCAAGAAAACAACTACCACATGGGGAGGAAATTAATTCCTAGGATGCAGCTAGCAAGCTTTGGAAGAGGGAACCCATAGTTAACTGGGACACAGAAAAAATATTTTTATCTCTTCATACAGTATAAGGTTAACCTTAATCTCTCCTTTACCCTGAAATCTCTTCTAAACAGTGGCCTTTCAACAATACATTTCCATTTAGGCTTTAATTTTAATCTGAAATACTCATTTATATTTGGGGGGACTCCTTTCAAAAAGTCAGATATTACACAGGGACAACTGGAACAACTGGTGTGGAACTGCCAGCATACAGAAGCTGCAGAAGGGAAGCACCACTACAATATTTTCTGGCATGATAATTAATTACCTTGTTCTTTAGCAGAATTGTCAGATATGAGCCCTTAGATGCTGCAGGGAGCAAAGCTTTCATATGCATTGTGTTTGCATCACAAAAATACATTTCTATGAATATGCCTTGTAGAATTCATGCCCTTCATTCTTGAATCTGAATCCTGCTTCCTGCAGATATTTAAATCACAGTTGTTATTAATAGGCTTGTAGCACAGGGTCTTATTCTTCTTTAGAAAGCAATGACAAATAAGAAGGAAAAGAGGTCTGATTTTTTTCATCAAATAACCCAGCTTTGCAGAACCATCGTGACTTTCACTACCATTACATTTTTTCTCTGTTGAAGGCAGTCCTTTCACCTATGCTTTATTTCTTCTACCTGCATCGAAGTCTCTCTGGGTGACAGGCTCTGATGTACAGAGTTTAGCACTGTTGAGACTCACTGTCATTAGACATTACTTTAAGAAATATGGCTTCCACTGCTCAAACTGGAAATCCCTTTGCTTTGACCTGTAGTTCCCTAATAGGTGCTTGGTGTGTGTTCTGTCTTCTGGCAACATTAAGTCTTGCTTACAGACTTTTCCTGTGAAAACAGAGATAAGCTGTTTTCGTAAGGGCTTCTTTGTATGAACCTCCAGGAGGGGGTGAAATGTAGACCAGTGTACACTGAGGGGTGTGATAATAGGCCATACTCCAATTTGCGAATCATCTGTCTACCACCTGGTGGAGGTGTGCTGCCCTCAATTAGGGGAAATTTATTCCCTCCTGGAGATGCTTATCCTCAAATCGACCTCTGTCGTATGTCAGGAGTTATAGTCCTTGTCATTACATAAATCTTTGGGGCATGTCATGCAGAGGGGCTGACTCAGTAGCAGTCAGTGTCCTGAAGTTTTAAAGTCTGTATGGAGACACAGACTGCCACAACCGAAGGTTGGTCAAAACAGCTGCTCCTCTTTTCTCCCTCTTGATCCTTTCTCCAAGATGCTTTTCTCTCACATGTTTTTATTTTTAAAATAGTTTATGCTGCCAGCTCAGATTTGTCAAGTCAGGCCCTTCCTCGCCTTTGAATTCACAACAGTCAGGTTTCTTTCATCAGCATAGTTCTTCTTGAAAAAGGTCTATTTCTGCCACAGCGTTACGAAACCTGTTGTAATATTTTATAAATTGTGAAGTATAGTAGTTACAGAGCACTTATGGTGATATTCAGGAGCTAGACATGACATAGAAATGATGCATATGAAAGACTTGGTGGTTAGAGCACTTTCAAGCCCCCTCCACACTTACATCAGATCTCATCTCAGTGAGCTTCGACCAAAGAGACTTGAAAGCAGAATTAGACACAGCAACAGAAAATGGGATTCTGTGGTGAGGAAAGAGAAGGATCCTGGAGAGGCTCTGTGAAAATGCTTGCTGCTAATGGGCTTCTCTTATGATGGTGAAGAAGGCTAATGAAGTGACTATTCTCATTTCTTCATTTAGCCTTCTATCCCCTTTTATCCTTTGTGTCTCATTGCTGTGTGACTTTTCCCTTTTCTTTAAAGATGTATAACCCAGATGTGGCTTTGTGTGGTGCTACAGAAGACAGAAGAGAGATTAAATCTCTGCTGCTTTCTTTGAATTTCCCATTGGTTTTTTTTCAGAAATTCTTTACTGTAGAACCTTCCTGGGAATCCCCCAAGTTTTCTAGGATTTTCCCAGTCCAAAACCTTTCTAGAATTTCCCAGAGCTTTCTAATAATTCCTAGCTGTAGATCTTTTCTAAGATTTCACTGATCTAGAGTCTTTCAAGGCATTTTTGAAGAACTCTTCAGTATTTCCCAATGGCTTTCCAAGAACTCATGGATCTGGTATCCCTGTCATGTTTGCCTATAACCCTTGCTATGTTACTTAAAACCCCAAGGAGACACAGAGCTCTATTGAGATAGCTATCCAGAACCTGTCTCTTGATATTTAGATCCCTTGGTATGATTACCTACAGCCTGTCCCAGCACACCTACATTTTGTCTTACATTTTTTGGGAACTTTCCAAAATGCAACATGGTGGAATGAATGTTAATAAAAAAGTCGAAAAGATTTCCCATGAAGCACAAAGATGATCCCTGTAACTGGTTTATGAGAGAAAGGTTATTAAAAGAGAGAAAATAACTTTTTGCTATAGTTGACTAGTTATTAAAACTGGGGAGGACAAAAGCAAGGAATATTCCCAGAAAAGAGAATGAAATCAGTTCAAAACTATGAGATGTCACAGGAGCTGAGTTTAGAACATCTCTGCCGTGCAGTGAGTATGGAGTTGCTGTTGATAAATAAAGTACTGAGAACAGACCAGTAGTCAGAACAGAACCACAAGTGCATCTGAGAGAATGAAAATGGCATAAGTTCAAAACACATAGTCTTTCATTCCCCTGTCACTCAGTATGTGACTTGAATTGAGAGCTTACTCTTCAACCCTAACGTTCTCATATTTTATTGAAGATGCAATACTCCAAGAAGACTGAGTATAGTATCAAGCAATAGAAATAACACAGAAAAGCACAGGAAAGGACTGAGATATATAGACAGAATTGAAGATAAAACACAACCATATTAAAGTCACTGTATTAAAAAATAAGTAGACCTGATTTTCTTCTGCATCGGAGCTTCCGTACGCCACTTTGTCAGAATAATGGGGCCATGAAGTGTGCATAACTGTAATTACTCCAGCTCCAGAGGTCCTTTAAGCTGACAGACTGGTATAAATGGAGCATTGTATAGATGAGAATCGAGTTCAGTGTGGAGTAGATTGCATGTTCTCCTGAATTCCAAATACATTCTAAATTTTTTAAGTAAGAGAAGTGGCAGGAATGTCTCCCTCTATGGAAAATATGTGTATTTCAGAGTCAACATTTTGTGTGCAAGAAAATTTCATTTGGCTTCACTGTACATCTTTACCTCTCATACAGGTATAGTAATCTACACAAAGGTGGTGAAAATGCTGCAAAATCGTACTGTTAAAATTTTGCACCAATTTTGTTCAGCTGTGACTGCAAAAGAGATTCAGACTGTGGGATCTTACATGATACAGATCAATTCAGAGAAATACCACAACATGGTAGAGGAAACTGAGCAAAGAAGGAGAAACACCGTCCTAAAATGGTGTAAACTCCTTTTGTCTTGCAGAGGGTCTATGACTACCATTCCAATTGATTCTCTCAACAGTTGTACTGAGACCAAAGGATGCTTTAATGACACATTATCTCTACAGTTCCTTTCTAGACTGAAAGGCTGGCCTTCTGTGGCAACAATTCTTAGGTATCAGAAGCATCAAATACTGTGTGGAGTATGTTCTCTACTTACATAACAAATAGATGGCCAGCTTGGAAAGATGCTTTTAAAATCATAAGATTTCTCTAGGGGTAGGATGAGGTCAGAGGAACTGGGAATGTAATATAAGTTTCTAACAAGGAAATTGAAAAGCAGGTGAGAGAAACTGCCTTTCAAGATTCTCCTTTATTATTTCCCTTTCTTTGCTGAAATTCATATCAGGACAAGATCCACACAACACTTTGACAATCTTGTACGTCTGTTGCAGTATAAAATATACTGCTCTCCTCAGGTGTATTGTACCTAATGTGTCTGTATAGGTTAATGAAATCTAATCCTCCACTCTTGATAAAATCCATTAAGCATTGACCAGCTGCTTCATTTGGAATCCCAGTTCTGCTGTTTCTCCCCTTCTCTCCCATCTGTCAGTCAACAAGGTTTCTCAGGGAAGGTTTTGCATTTATCAGGTTGACTTCTGCAGCCCTGCTTTTTTTGGATCACTTCGAAAAAGAATTGCTGTAAAATGCAATAACAAGGAATATCTCTGGAACCTGATTGTCTCTTTGCTTTGGATTGTTTTATTCTGGGAGCAGGCTCCCTAGAGTGTATTTGATAAATTTAAACAGGGATATACCAATTATATACTATGCTGGGAAATACTTCCTGGCTAGCTGCGGCTCTTATAGCCTTACTGTCTCAGTCGAAAGACATGAATGCCTGCCCGAGTGTCTTTAACTGCAAACTTCACTAAGTAAATATTCATAATATAAATATATCTGGGGATTGAGGTATCCTCAGACTTCTGGCCAAATACAAACATATGAGAACAGTTAACTAGCTCTGATTAGTGTTTATGAAATTTTAGCTTGTGAAATGACTGCTGAGCCAAGAGGCACCCACCAAAACGCTGGTTCTGCAAAGCACTTAGTAATAATCTTAAGTTCTTTACTGAATTGCAGCCTGAGGCTAAGCAAGTTTTAAATGGAAACATAACCTTGACTGCCACATATAAATTAGTAAGTTGCAGAAGTAAACTTTCATTATTATGAAATGATACCCACGGGTGCTGAGGGAGCTGGCTGAGG